>NC_060182.1:86177637-86417637 GCF_021184085.1 Oncorhynchus gorbuscha
CTACTGCTACTAGCTCTGGGTAGGAGCTGCTTAACTAATACTACTATTACCATTACTATTACTATTACCATTTCTATTAATAATACTATTACTACTACTACACCTACTACTACTAGTACTACTGCTGGCTCTGGGTAGGAGCTGCTTATCAGGTCTAGGATCAGTTTTACATAATACGTACCTTATATCAGCGTAGACCAGACCTTAGATTCACGCTCTCTCTCATTCAATACAGCACAACCTTAACCCTAACCTTAACCCTAACCCCCTAAGTACAATGGAATCATGCGTGCTTATGTACATTCCCGTTTGTGAGAGGGAAATTTAAGGAAAAAGCGAGACAAAGAGAGGGTGTGTGTGTGTGTAATGGGCGAATGTCTGTGTGTGAGCGTGCCAGTGTAAGTGTGAGCGTGCCAGTGTAAGTGTGAGCGTGCCAGTGTAAGTGTGAGCGTGCCAGTGTAAGTGTGAGCGTGCCAGTGTAAGTGTGAGCGTGCCAGTGTAAGTGTAAGTGTGAAGGTGCCAGTGTAAGTGTGAGCGTAAATGTATGAATGTGTCTAAAATCTGCTCACACCTCAGGCTTCGCTGTAAAAACCATTTCTGTCTTCACATCACTTTCTTAAATTTGAACAACCTTTTGAATCGTTAAAACGGACCGTATCAGTGAACAAGTGACAGGCATTTCATTCAGGCTGGAATAAATTGATATGCCATATGCTTTGAGGGCCATAACATGGCGTATGACTAGTGAGATAACAGAACAACTTTTCTCCTGGTCTTCAGACACAGACCATCAGTCCATGTTGGCACCCTGTCCATCATATGTATAACAACATGCCATCTCACACTAGAACATCACTTTCCATTTGAAAAGTATACATTATAATCCAGCCTTTTAAGCAACAGACTTAAATACAATCTTACGGTGAACGAAGAGAGTTGTGATATAGAAGGCAGGGAAAGAAAAGAAGAAGCGGAGTGAGAGAGAGGTGAGAGAGAGAATGAAAAAAAAGAGAGTCGAGAAAAACAGAGAGACACAGAGATACACAGAGAGAAAGAGAGACATAGAGAGACACAGAGACAGATAGAAACAAAGAGAAAGAGAGAGACCGAGAGAAAGAGAGAGAAAGAGAGAGACCGAGAGAAAGAGAGACACAGAGATACACAGAGAGAAAGACAGAGAGACACAGAGACACAGAGACAGATAGAAACAGATAAAGAAACAAAAAGAAAGAAAGAGAGAGACACAGAAAGAGAAAGAGAAAGAGAAACAGAAAGAAAGAGAGACACAGAGAGAAAGAGAGACACAGAGATACACAGAGAGAGAGACAGAGAGACACAGAGACACAGAGACAGATAGAAACTAAGAGAAAGAGAGAGACCGAGAGAAAGAAAGAGAAAGAGAGAGACACAGAAAGAGAGAGACACAGAGAAAGAGAGAGACAGAAAGAAAGAGAGACACAGAGAGAAAGAGAGAGACACAGAAAGAGAGAGACACAGAGAGAAAGAGAGAGACACAAAGAAAGAGAGAGACAGAGAAAGAGAGAGACAGAGAGAAAGAGAGAGAGAGAAAGAAAGAGAGAGACACAGAGAGAAAGAGAGAGACAGAAAGAAAGAGAGACACAGAGAGAAAGAGAGACAGAGAGAAACAAAGAGAAAGAGAGAGACCGAGAGAAAGAGAGAGAAAGAGAGAGACAAAGAAAGAGAGAGACACACAGAGAAAGAGAGAGACAGAGAGAAAGAGAGACAGAGAGAAACAAAGAGAAAGAGAGAGACAAAGAAAGAGAGAGAAACAGAGAGAAAAAGAGAGAGACACAGAGAAAGAGAGAGACAGAGAGAAAGAGAGACAGAGACCGAGAAAGACAGAAATGGACAGAAAGCCACACTCAAGTCTGTGTCAGTTAATCATGGCCATGCGTCTCACCTGAGTGTCTCAGCCATGCGTCTCAGGTCCTCATTCTGCTGTTTCAGTCTCTCCAGCTTGGCCAGGATCTTGGACAGGTCTCTGCTGGATCTCTCCGGATGCTCGCTGTCCCTAACCAGGTGTCCTCCGATGTAGAACAGCAGTGTACCCCACGCAAGGAGCACCAGCATAATCCAGCGCCACGAACCTGCCCATGGCCGCATCTTTCACCCCTCTGGGGTCTCTGGGGTGGAGGGGTGAGGGATGGGGGGGTGAGCAGCACTCCCGTCACAATAGGCTCTGAAGCATGGTGAGAACGGCGATGGAGGGTGTAGGGTGGAGGGAGAACGGAGGAGGTGAGCGTGGTCCAGTTGGGGTTTGGTTGGTGGGGTTAGTTAATGCATGGCTATGGTTCCTGCAGGGGGTTAGGATGCGTTGAGGTCCATTGTTGTGGCCTGCCTTCTTGGGTGGGCCCTCTTTGGGCTAGGCTGGTTTGGGCTTGTGCTGAGCCGGGCTCTGGTAGTCTGGCCAGCTCACTGGTGTCACCCTCTGTGTCTCTGCAGTCCTCTGACTGACTGGCAGACGGCTCAGTCTCTCTGGCTCTCAGTGGTCGTCTGCTCTAAGGGAAAACAAAGCAGTCAGGTTAGGGAGATTCACTGATAAACTCAGTATGAAACCACTGCCCTTATCTTCTTCCTCCCAACCTTCCCTTCCTTTCCTCTCCTCCTTTCACCAGATAAACCAGGAGTCAGGAGCCCCTCAGCAGTTAACAGAGAAGCCCACTAATCCACTGAACACTACATAGACCCATCGTTCAACATTATCTACTTCGCTACAGAGCAGTACACAAACCCACCACCTCTCAACATAACACTATACAAACCCACCACCTCTCAACAGAAACCTACACAAACCCACCACCTCTCAACAGAAACCTACACAAACCCACCACCTCTCAACAGAAACCAACACAAACCCACCACCTCTCAACAGAAACCAACACAAACCCACCACCTCTCAACAGAAACCTACACAAACCCACCACCTCTCAACAGAAACCTACACAAATCCACCACCTCTCAACAGAAACCAACACAAACCCACCACCTCTCAACAGAACACAACACAAACCCACCACCTCTCAACAGAACACAATACAAACCCACCACCTCTCAACAGAACACAACACAAACCCACCACCTCTCAACAGAACACAACACAAACCCACCACCTCTCAACAGAACACAATACAAACCCACCACCTCTCAACAGAACACAATACAAACCCACCACCTCTCAACAGAACACAATACAAACCCACCACCTCTCAACAGAACACAACACAAACCCACCACCTCTCAACAGAACACAATACAAACCCACCACCTCTCAACAGAAACCTACACAAACCCACCACCTCTCAACAGAAACCAACACAAACCCACCACCTCTCAACAGAACACAACACAAACCCACCACCTCTCAACAGAACACAACACAAACCCACCACCTCTCAACAGAACACAACACAAACCCACCACCTCTCAACAGAACACAATACAAACCCACCACCTCTCAACAGAACACAATACAAACCCACCACCTCTCAACAGAAACCTACACAAACCCACCACCTCTCAACAGAAACCTACACAAACCCACCACCTCTCAACAGAACACTATACAAACCCACCACCTCTCAACAGAAACCTACACAAACCCACCACCTCTCAACAGAAACCTACACAAACCCACCACCTCTCAACAGAACACTATACAAACCCACCACCTCTCAACAGAAACCTACACAAACCCACCACCTCTCAACAGAACACAATACAAACCCACCACCTCTCAACAGAAACCTACACAAACCCACCACCTCTCAACAGAACACAATACAAACCCACCACCTCTCAACAGAAACCTACACAAACCCACCACCTCTCAACAGAAACCTACACAAACCCACCACCTCTCAACAGAAACCTACACAAACCCACCAACAGAACACTATACAAACCCACCACCTCTCAACAGAACACTATACAAACCCACCACCTCTCAACAGAGCACATTTCCACTGAGCGCAACAAAAGCCCACAAGTGAACAGAGCACAACCAACAGCTAACAGCCTGTGAGAGAGAAGTGAGAATAGAATAAATGCAGCTGCCGGTAGTTCCCCTATCTCATAATACAACTGGGTTCAATGTGGAGGAGTCTGTGTGTCTGTAAATGGAGAGGGATCCTCCTCCTCCCTCTCTTGGAGGACAAAGGATTTATTATAGATACTGCTGATTATTCTTTCTTGATTACAGACTAGATACAGATTTCTGTGTGGATACAATGTCAAATATTGGTTGAGTCAACTTAAAAAAGTTACCCTGCTGCCTTGACATATTTCATAAAGTCCATTCAAAATGTCACGTTGAGTTCAATTCATTTAAGTTACTTCAACCTAGTAAGTGAAAGTGAACATTTTGTTGGGGCACGAGGTACAGACGGCTATATATTGCTCCTCTAATACAGGACTCTAATCCAGGACTCTAATACAGGACTCTAACAGAGAACTCTAATACAGGACTCTAATAGAGAACTCTAATACAAGACTCTAACCCGGGACTCTAATACAGGACTCTAACAGAGAACTCTAATACAGGACTCTAACCCAGGACTCTAATACAGGACTCTAACAGAGAACTATAATACAGGACTCTAATACAGGACTCTAATAGAGAACTCTAATACAGGACTCTAATACAGGACTCTAATAGAGAACTCTAATACAGGACTCTAACCCAGGACTCTAATACAGGACTCTAACAGAGAACTCTAATACAGGACTCTAATACAGGACTGACTAGTAAAGGCCCAGTGCACTTTGTTTTACATTATTTTTAAAATTATTATATCATTTTTATTCTGATTTTTCAGGGCTCCAAAGGTTTGGAGTATGGAGGATAGATTGGAAATCAAATAATGACTTTAATTTGAGGTTATATTCATCCATATCTGGTGAACCGTTTAGAAATCTTAGGGGAGCAAAAGTATTTAGACAAATTCACTTACAGTATATGTGTATTAAAGTAGTGAAAAGTTTAGTATTTGTTCCCATATTCATTGCACACAATGACTACATCAAGCTTGCGATGTTTACACGTGTTGGATGCATTTGCTCTTTGTTTTGGTTGTGTTTCAGGTTATTTTGTGCACAACAGAAATTAAATGGTAAATAATGTATTGTGTCATTTTGGAGTCACTTTTATTGTAAATAATAATATGTTTCTAAACACTTCTACAATAATGTGGATGTTACCATGATTACAGATCATCCTGAATGAATCATGAATAATGAGTGAGAAAGTTACAGACACACAAACATCATACCCCCAAAACAAGCTAACCTCTCACCATTACAATAACAGGGGAAGTTAGCATTTTATATCATACCCCCAAGACATGCTGGACTCTCACCATTACAATAACAGGGGAGGTTAGCATTTTATATCATACCCCCAAGACATGCTGGACTCTCACCATTACAATAACAGGGGAGGTTAGCATTTTATATCATACCCCCAAGACATGCTGGACTCTCACCATCACAATAACAGGGGAGGTTAGCATTTTATATCATACCCCCAAGACATGCTGGACTCTCACCATTACAATAACAGGGGAGGTTAGCATTTTATATCATACCCCCAAGACATGCTGGACTCTCACCATCACAATAACAGGGGAGGTTAGCATTTTATATCATACCCCCAAGACATGCTGGACTCTCACCATCACAATAACAGGGGAGGTTAGCATTTTATATCATACCCCCAAGACATGCTGGACTCTCACCATTACAATAACAGGGGAGGTTTTGGGGGGTATGATAGTGCTTTTGGCCGAGGCAATCAAAGGGTAGACTTAATGAATGAATCAATAGACTGACCTTCTGCTGCCTGCTTGGTGCTGTCATAATGCCTGCCTGTCAGACAGCGATGGCTGCTGCCTTGTGAGGGAGCCTGGGGAGGCTAGCAGCTAGCATTCACCTCTGTCCTTCTGATTGCAGTTTGTTCTCACTCTCTGTCTGGAAGTGAGTGTAGTGAGCCCAGCAGCTAATGCTAACCTCACTGTCTGTCCGTCTGTCCATTTGTCTGGCAATGAGTTTAGCAGACAGTTTTCATCTCTCTCTCTCTCCCTCTCTCCCTCTCTCTCTCTCTCTCTCTCTCTCTCTCTCTCTCTCTCTCTCTCTCTCTCTCTCTCTCTCTCTCTCTCTCTCTCTCTCTCTACGCTGTACCATACGTACATTATGAACCATACGCTGTACCATATGCACAGTCTGTACCATACGCTGTACCATACGTACAGTCTGTACCATACGCTGTACCATACGTACAGTCTGTACCATGCATACAGTATGTACCATACGCTGTACCATACGTACAGTCTGTACCATACGCTGTACCATACGTACAGTCTGTACCATACATACAGTCTGTACCATACGCTGTACCATACGTACAGTCTGTACCATACGCTGTACCATACGTACAGTCTGTACCATACGCTGTACCATACGTACAGTCTGTACCATACATACAGTCTGTACCATACGCTGTACCATACGTACAGTCTGTACCATACGCTGTACCATACGTACAGTCTGTACCATACGCTGTACCATACGTACAGTCTGTACCATACATACAGTCTGTACCATACGCTGTACCATACGTACAGTCTGTACCATACATACAGTCTGTACCATACGCTGTACCATACGTACAGTCTGCACCATACGCTGTACCATACGTACAGTCTGTACCATACATACAGTCTGTACCATACGCTGTACCATACTTACAGTCTGTACCATACGCTGTACCATACGTACAGTTTGTACCATACGCTGTACCATACGAACAGTCTGTACCATACGCTGTACCATACGTACAGTCTGTACCATACGCTGTACCATACGTACAGTCTGTACCATACGCTGTACCATACGTACAGTCTGTACCATACGCTGTACCATACGTACAGTCTGTACCATACATACAGTTTGTACCATACGCTGTACCATACGTACAGTCTGTACCATACGCTGTACCATACGTACAGTCTGTACCATACGCTGTACCATACGTACAGTCTGTACCATACATACAGTTTGTACCATACGCTGTACCATACATACAGTCTGTACCATACGCTGTACCATACGTACAGTCTGTACCATACGCTGTACCATACGTACAGTCTGTACCATACGCTGTACCATACGTACAGTCTGTACCATACGCTGTACCATACGTACAGTCTGTACCATACGTACAGTCTGTACCGTAAATATGGCTATAGTGCAGGAGCCTATCTGCTATTTCTGTAGTGTGAGGTGGCTTGATGTACAAGTACATTTACAAGTACACCCTCTGGACAGGACACTAGTCAGTACAGTCTATATTACACAACTGTCTGTCTGTATCTGGGACAGATTGGATTAATTTTCTCAGAGTATCTACAGTTGAAGTCAGAAGTTAACATAGCCAAATACATTTAACCTCAGTTTTTCACAATTCCTGGCATTTAATCCTAGTAAAAATTCCCTGTCTTAGGTCAGTTAGGATCACCACTTTATTTTAAGAATGTGAAATGTCAGAATAATAGCAGAGAAAATAATTTAGTTCAGCTTTTATTTCTTTCATCACATTCCCAGTGAGTCAGAAGTTTACATACACTCAATTAGTATTTGGTAGCATTGCCTTTAGATTGTTTAACATGGGTCAAACGTTTCGGGTTGCCTTCCACAAGCTTCCCACAATAAGTTGGGTGAATTTTGGCCCAGTCAGGTTTGTACGCTTCCTTGCTCTCACACGCTTTTTCAGTTCTGCCCACAAATTTTCTATGGGTTTGAGGTCAGGGCTTTGTGATGGCCACTCCAATACCTTGACTTTGTTGTCCTTAAGCCATAACTTTGGAAGTATGCTTGGGGTCATTGTCCATTTGGAAGACCCATTTGCGACTAAGCTTTAACTTCCTGACTGATGTCTTGAGATGTTGCTTCAATATATTCACATCATTTTCATTCCTCATGTTGCCATCTATTTGGTGAAGTGCACCAGTCCCTTCTGCAGCAAAGCACCCCCACAACATGATGCTGCCATCCCCTGTGCTTTACGGTTGGGATGGTGTTTTTCGGCTTGCAAGCCTCCCCCTTTTTCCTCCAAACATAACAATGGTCATTATGGCCAAACAGTAATATTTTTGTTTCATCAGACCAGAGGAAATTTCTTCAAAAACTACAATCTTTGTTCCCATGTGAAGTTGCAAACCATGGTCTGGCTTTTTTTATGGCGGTTTTGGAGCAGTGGCTTCTTATTCTTCTTCTTCTTCTTCTTCTTCTTCTTCTTCTTCTTCTTCTTCTTCCTTGCTGAGTGGCCTTTCAGGCTGTTTATTTTTATTTTTTATTTAACTAGGCAGGTTAGTTAAGAACAAATTCTTATTTCAATGACGGCCTAGGAACAATGGATTAACTGCCTTGTTCAGGAGCAGAACGACAGATTTCTACCTTGTCAGTTCTGGGATTTGATGTTGCAACCATTCGGTTACAAGTCCAACGCTCTAACCACTAGGCTACCTGCCGCTCCATGTCGACATAGGGCTCATTTTACTGTGGATTTTGATACTTTTGTACCTGTTTCCTCCAACATCTTCACAAGGTCCTTTGCTGTTGTTCTGGGATTGATTTGCACTTTTCGCACCAAAGTACGTTCATCTCTAGGAGACAGAACGCATCTCCTTCCTGAGTGGTATGACGGCTGCGTGGTCCCATGGTGTATATAGTTGCGTACTATTGTTTGTACAGATGAACGTGGTACCTTCAGGTGTTTGGAAATTGCTCCCAAGGATGAACCAGACTGGTGGAGGTCTACAATTTTTTTTCTGAGGTCTTGGCTCATTTCTTTTGATTTTTCCATGATGACAAGCAAATAGTCACTGATTTTGAAGGTAGGCCTTGAAATACAAGGTGATCAAATTAAACGCTACATTTTAATGATCATTTGATGATGTGACTTAAGGTCTTTCTCTCTCAGCCAATGGCAGTCTGATTCAGTTCATTCTCCCTCTCTTATCCAATGGCATAGTCTGATAATCGTTGTGTCTACCTCTCAGCCAATGGGTGCTTCTGATTCAGTTTGCTCTGCATCTCTCAGTCAATGGTGGAATCAAATTCTGTTTGTTCTGTCTCTCTCAGCCAATGAATAATTGAGCTGAGTACAGCACTGAGCCCCAGTTTAGCCTCACACTCAAAGAGAAGAGCAGTAACCAGGAAACAGGAACTGCATCTTTTATAAATATTAGCCTTTATCAATATTCAGCAGAAGGAGAGAGAGTAGGAAGGAAGACATCTTTTGGCAACCTAATCAAAGTTAGCTTTACTGAGCAGCCCATTTGTTCTCTTTCTATCTTTATCTCTCTCCCATTTCTCTTTCTCTCTCTCGCTTTGAAAATATGATACTCAGTATAGGTTAGATAATGATGCAATGCTGCATAGTAAGAAACAAGGCTACCTTGTCCTTATGTGATTCTAAAGCAGAGGAGTATAAGTATGTCTCTCTATAACAGCAGTGATGGAACCTCTGTCTCTCATGGGGATTCTATAACAGTGATGGAACCGCCACAGTCCACACCCACCCAGGGCTCAGCCATGAGCTCTGTTCTGTTCATTCATCTATTCTCCAGGTAGCACACCCCTCGTAAGATATCCTCAGTAAAAAACTTGACCTACACCCCTCCCCCACCACACATCTCCCCATCCCTGATATGAATGTTTATTTCTCGGTCGAAAAATGACATTTGCTTTGGTGGGAATCTTGCATTTTGGCTGCAGTTCAAGGTTGGTTGAGCACTGCCATTTCCTACAGAGAAGTGACATTTGAGAATCCAAAGGGATGTTGTGTTATTCATGATAATAGAGGATGCCAGTGCTGTGTTCTGATTAAGGGCAGGGAACCCAGCCAGGCAGTAACAGACAGACAGACAGACATGACAGACAGACAGACAGACAGACAGACAGACAGACAGACAGACAGACAGACAGACAGACAGACAGACAGACAGACAGACAGACAGACAGACAGACAGACAGACAGACAGACAGACAGACAGACAGACAGACAGACACACACAGACACACACACACACACACACACACACACACACACACACACACACACACACACACACACACACACAGACACAGACACAGACACAGACACAGACACAGACACACACACACACACACACACACACACACACACACACACACACACACACACACACACACACACACACACACACACACACACACACACACACAGAGGATTCTCTTCTCTTAGTGCACTAGTGCAGCGCTACACCTCCAGGGCTTAACTCTAAACCACTAAACCAGGATGAGAGGCAAACCGAGAAGTCATCAATAGTGCCTTCCACCGCAGTACTGTAAGTTAGCCAAGCCAGCCCAGCAGATTGTTGCCGTGTGTGTGTGTGTGTGTGTGTGTCCAGGGCTGAGGTTGGCTGGGGCTGATACAGAGGGATCGGGGTTGCTCTAGTCCAGTGGAGCTTGCTGAGGGGAGGAATGGCTTCACACACATCAACCATGTTGATACCACTACATTGACTCCATTTCAGACATTATTATGAGCCGTCCTCCCCTCAGCAGCCTCAGCAGGTAAGGCTCTACTGGTAGAGCATGGCGCTTGTAACGCCAGGGTAGTGGGTTCGATTCCCGGGACCACCCATACGTAGAATGTATGCACACATGACTGTAAGTCGCTTTGGATAAAAGCGTCTGCTAAATGGCATATATTATCATAGGAGACAGAGGTAAGGCTCTACTGACATCATAGGAGACAGAGGTAAGGCTCTACTGACATCATAGGAGACAGAGGTAAGGCTCTACTGACATCATAGGAGACAGAGGTAAGGCTCTACTGACATCATAGGAGACAGAGGTAAGGCTCTACTGACATCATAGGAGACAGAGGTAAGGCTCTACTGACATCATAGGAGACAGAGGTAAGGCTCTACTGACATCATAGGAGACAGAGGTAAGGCTCTACTGACATCATAGCAGACAGAGGTAAGGCTCTACTAACATCATAGGAGACAGAGGTAAGGCTCTACTAACATCATAGGAGACAGAGGTATGGCTCTACTGACATCATAGGAGACAGAGGTAAGGCTCTACTAACATCATAGGAGACAGAGGTAAGGCTCTACTGACATCATAGGAGACAGAGGTAAGGCTCTACTGACATCATAGGAGACAGAGGTAAGGCTCTACTGACATCATAGGGGACAGAGGTAAGGCTCTACTGACATCATAGGAGACAGAGGTAAGGCTCTACTGACATCATAGGAGACAGAGGTAAGGCTCTACTGACATCATAGGAGACAGAGGTAAGGCTCTACTGACATCATAGGAGACAGAGGTAAGGCTCTACTAACATCATAGGAGACAGAGGTAAGGCTCTACTGACATCATAGGAGACAGAGGTAAGGCTCTACTAACATCATAGGAGACAGAGGTATGGCTCTACTGACATCATAGGAGACAGAGGTAAGGCTCTACTGACATCATAGGAGACAGAGGTAAGGCTCTACTAACATCATAGGAGACAGAGGTAAGGCTCTACTAACATCATAGGAGACAGAGGTAAGGCTCTACTAACATCATAGGAGACAGAGGTAAGGCTCTACTGACATCATAGGAGACAGAGGTAAGGCTCTACTGACATCATAGGCAGCAAAGCCAATGAAGTATACAAGCATTCTGCTACACCCACAATAACATCTGCTAAACACATGTGTTTGTGACCAATACAATTTGATTTGATTTGAGCAGCACTGAAACAGGAGCCTGCATACCAGAGCAGAGCTGCTGTGCCTGCACTGCTAAGGACAGGCTTCACAGAAGTAGCGGCCCGTCCATTAGGGTGTGATGTGACTAGTCAAAAGTATTTTTATTTTATTTTTCAACAAAATAGCTATTATATAATTGAAGGATTATATAAAACATTTCCATAAATGTGTGGTTAAATTGTGTATATTTGACTGTTTTAAAACAAGCTGTTACAGTGCTGCTCTTCCATCAGCTGCTCCAGCCTGCCAACCACCAATGAGATTGCAGGATTTCATCACATGATTTTCACAGCAGAAAGTAAATGGACCGTCCTGGGCTTTGAGATGAACGAGTGGTGCAGCTTCTCTTCTGTCATTACTGGTTTTCTCTTTCCTTTTTCATCTATGTTTCTCTTCCACAACAAAGACGTTTAGGGACTGGGGAGAAAATGCTATAAAGAAATGGGAAAGATTTTCTGTGCAAAATGTCCAAATGACATCAGTTTAACCAGTTTTAAGGAAATTATAAAGGTGTCAAAACGACCCTACATGTTTTTGATCAAATGTAAGTTCAATTTGGATGCATATTTTGTGGTTGAAATACTACAAGCTTTTATGACAGCACTGCCACCTTTACAGACGGCCCCTAACCGCACATTCATTCTCACAAGATGGTGAAAGAAATAAGTACTATTTCTCCACTCCTGTTCCAGAGTCAAAATGTGCATTTGGTGTATTATTTTACTGCAAGAAATGCTTCAATCTTCAGGAGTAGGTATTATATTAGGCTATGTGAGAGGCTATAGACCTACAGTCAGTTTCCAGATTTCAGTTCGGCTACTATTCCATGGAACCCATCTGAACAGTACAGTTCCTTTGACGTGCCATGTTGAAGTCCCCGTCTTGTGACTGTGGAATTTGTATAGCACCTCACGATCATCACAGATAATATAGACCGCACTGCTGTCATCCACTTTTACCACTTCACCAAATCATTACTGTTCTGACCCTCCCTTGTCCTTATTTTCAACTCTGTCACGTTCTGACCTTAGTTCCTTTGTTTGGTCTTTTGTTTTAGTATGGTCAGGGCGTGAGTTGGGTGGGTTGTCTATGTTAGTATGTCTATGATTTTCTATTTCTGTGTTTGGCCTGGTATAGTTCTCAATCAGAGGCAGCTGTCAATCGTTGTCCCTGATTGAGAACCATATTTCCTGTGCATATTTCCCATTGTGTTTTGGGGGTGGTTGTTTTCAGTCTTTGTGTGGTTACACCAGACAGAACTGTTTCGGTTGATTCTTTGTTGTTTTTGTTGTTCAGTGTTCAGTTTAGATCATTATTAAAAACCATGAACACTTACCACGCTGCACCTTGGTCCGATCCTTCTTCCCACGACAGCCGTTACAAACTCTCCATTTCGCAACTTTCTCTTATTGAATTCAACTCTGACATCGTCCTTTTTGCCTTGACTTTTTCTGCCCAAGTTCCCAAAAGCATTTGGCAATCGGTGTGCATTTGGTGCGCTACAGTTTAGCCCTAAAGCTTAGGCTGAGGCTACGCACTAACGACAGATACAAAACTTCAATGTTGCCTATAGATATAAATTGCACAAGATTTCTACATTTATGTATTTTTAATGCATTGTTTTCTCTTTAGTCAACCTGCCCGCCACCCACCCGCCCTTCATCCACACAATATTTCCTGACCCTAAATCCGCCCGCGCATCGCTAGTCTGCTCTCAGGTACTGAACAGATGGAGCTAAGGAGCAAATTGCGATGAACTTGTAAATAAATAATCATACCAGTCATTGGGAGCCTGGGACCTGAACTGGACATCCATCAACAGTCGAAGGACAGATATATATACTAGCTACAACCTTCTCCTGGATCTGGTTGGACAAAAAAAACATGGCTCTGTGTCCAATTCGCAACATAGTTTTTTGTTTCTCCTACTATTAAATGCTAGCTAGAGGACACTAGCAACCACCAATCTAGCACACCGGTAGCTAGCTTGCTAGCTCGCATGCCAATCAAGTCTAACAAAAGTTACTGGCAAGCTTATCATGCTTGTGACATTATGCCAGCAAAGTATCCCGTTAGATCATTTGTTTTCACCATTCGCATCTGTGCTTGTTGCATTTTCCCTGTGGTTGTTGCATTTTCCCTGTGGTTGTTGTGTTTTCCCTGTGGTTGTTGTGTTTTCCCTGTGGTTGTTGCATTTTCCCTGTGGTTGTTGTGTTTTCTCTGTGGTTGTTGTTTTCCCTGTGGTTGTTGTGTTTTCTCTGTGGTTGTTGTTTTCCCTGTGGTTGTTGTGTTTTCCCTGTGGTTGTTGCATTTTCCCTGTGGTTGTTGTGTTTTCCCTGTGGTTGTTGTGTTTTCCCTGTGGTTGTTGCATTTTCCCTGTGGTTGTTGTGTTTTCTCTGTGGTTGTTGTTTTCCCTGTGGTTGTTGTGTTTTCTCTGTGGTTGTTGTTTTCCCTGTGGTTGTTGTGTTTTCCCTATGGTTGTTGTGTTTTCCCTGTGGTTGTTGTGTTTTCTCTGTGGTTGTTGTTTTCCCTGTGGTTGTTGTTGTTTTCTCTGTGGTTGTTGTTTTCCCTGTGGTTGTTGTTGTTTTCTCTGCGGTTGTTGTTTTCCCTGTGGTTGTTGTGTTTTCTCTGTGGTTGTTGTTTTCCCTGTGGTTGTTGTGTTTTCCCTGTGGTTGTTGTTTTCCCTGTGGTTGTTGTGTTTTCCCTGTGGTTGTTGTGTTTTCCCTGTGGTTGTTGTGTTTTCCCTGTGGTTGTTGTGTTTTCCCTGTGGTTGTTGTTTTCCCTGTGGTTGTTGTTTTCCCTGTGGTTGTTGTGTTTTCCCTGTGGTTGTTGTTTTCCCTGTGGTTGTTGTTGTTTTCCCTGTGGTTGTTGCATTTTCTCTGTGGTTGTTGTTTTCTCTGTGGTTGTTGTTTTCCCTGTGGATGTTGTGTTTTCTCTGTGGTTGTTGTGTTTTCCCTGTGGTTGTTGTTTTCTCTGTGGTTGTTGTGTTTTCTCTGTGGTTGTTGTGTTTTCTCTGTGGTTGTTGTTTTCCCTGTGGTTGTTGTGTTTTCTCTGTGGTTGTTGTTTTTCCTGTGGTTGTTGTGTTTTCTCTGTGGTTGTTGTGTTTTCTCTGTGGTTGTTGTGTTTTCTCTGTGGTTGTTGTTTTCTCTGTGGTTGTTGTGTTTTCTCTGTGGTTGTTGTGTTTTCTCTGTGGTTGTTGTTTTTCTCTGTGGTTGTTGTTTTCCCTGTGGTTGTTGTTTTCCCTGTTTGTTGTTTTCTCTGTGGTTGTTGTTTTCCCTGTGGTTGTTGTTTTCCCTGTTTGTTGTTTTCTCTGTGGTTGTTGTTTTCTCTGTGGTTGTTGTTTTCTCTGTGGTTGTTGTGTTTTCTCTGTGGTTGTTGTTTTCCCTGTGGTTGTTGTTTTCTCTGTGGTTGTTGTTTTCCCTGTGGTTGTTGTTTTCCCTGTGGTTGTTGTTTTCCCTGTGGTTGTTGTTTTCCCTGTGGTTGTTGTTTTCTCTGTGGTTGTTGTTTTCCCTGTGGTTGTTGTTTTCTCTGTGGTTGTTGTGTTTTCTCTGTGGTTGTTGTTTTCTCTGTGGTTGTTGTTTTCCCTGTGGTTGTTGTTTTCTCTGTGGTTGTTGTGTTTTCTCTGTGGTTGTTGTGTTTTCTCTGTGGTTGTTGTGTTTTCTCTGTGGTTGTTGTGTTTTCTCTGTGGTTGTTGTTTTCTCTGTGGTTGTTGTGTTTTCTCTGTGGTTGTTGTGTTTTCTCTGTGGTTGTTGTTTTCTCTGTGGTTGTTGTTTTCTCTGTGTTTGTTGTGTTTTCTCTGTGGTTGTTGTTTTCCCTGTGGTTGTTGTTGTTTTCCCTGTGGTTGTTGTTTTTCCTGTGGTTGTTGTTTTCCCTGTGGTTGTTGTTTTCTCTGTGGTTGTTGTTTTCCCTGTTGTTGTTTTCCCTGTGGTTGTTGTTTTCTCTGTTGTAGTTGTTTTCTCTGTGGTTGTTGTTTTCTCTGTGGTTGTTGTGTTTTCTCTGTGGTTGTTGTTTTCCCTGTGGTTGTTGTTTTCTCTGTGGTTGTTGTTTTCCCTGTGGTTGTTGTTTTCCCTGTGGTTGTTGTTTTCCCTGTGGTTGTTGTTTTCTCTGTGGTTGTTGTTTTCCCTGTGGTTGTTGTTTTCTCTGTGGTTGTTGTTTTCCCTGTGGTTGTTGTTTTCTCTGTGGTTGTTGTGTTTTCTCTGTGGTTGTTGTTTTCTCTGTGGTTGTTGTTTTCCCTGTGGTTGTTGTTTTCTCTGTGGTTGTTGTGTTTTCTCTGTGGTTGTTGTGTTTTCTCTGTGGTTGTTGTGTTTTCTCTGTGGTTGTTGTTTTTCTCTGTGGTTGTTGTTTTTCTCTGTGGTTGTTGTGTTTTCTCTGTGGTTGTTGTGTTTTCTCTGTGGTTGTTGTTTTCTCTGTGGTTGTTGTTTTCTCTGTGGTTGTTGTGTTTTCTCTGTGGTTGTTGTTTTCCCTTTGGTTGTTGTTGTTTTCCCTGTGGTTGTTGTGTTTTCCCTGTGGTTGTTGTTTTCCCTGTGGTTGTTGTTTTCTCTGTGGTTGTTGTTTTCCCTGTGGTTGTTGTTTTCCCTGTGGTTGTTGTGTTTTCCCTGTGGTTGTTGTGTTTTCTCTGTGGTTGTTGTTTTCTCTGTGGTTGTTGTGTTTTCCCTGTGGTTGTTGTTTTCTCTGTGGTTGTTGTGTTTTCTCTGTGGTTGTTGTTGTTTTCCCTGTGGTTGTTGTGTTTTCTCTGTGGTTGTTATTTTCTCTGTGGTTGTTGTTTTCTCTGTGGTTGTTGTTTTCCCTGTGGTTGTTGTTTTCCCTGTGGTTGTTGTGTTTTCCCTGTGGTTGTTGTGTTTTCTCTGTGGTTGTTGTTTTCTCTGTGGTTGTTGTGTTTTCCCTGTGGTTGTTGTTTTCTCTGTGGTTGTTGTGTTTTCTCTGTGGTTGTTGTTTTCTCTGTGGTTGTTGTTTTCCCTGTGGTTGTTGTTTTCTCTGTGGTTGTTGTTTTCCCTGTGGTTGTTGTTTTCTCTGTGGTTGTTGTTTTCCCTGTGGTTGTTGTTTTCCCTGTGGTTGTTGTGTTTTCTCTGTGGTTGTTGTGTTTTTCTGTGGTTGTTGTTTTCTCTGTGGTTGTTGTGTTTTCCCTGTGGTTGTTGTTTTCTCTGTGGTTGTTGTGTTTTCTCTGTGGTTGTTGTTGTTTTCCCTGTGGTTGTTGTGTTTTCTCTGTGGTTGTTGTTTTCTCTGTGGTTGTTGTTTTCTCTGTGGTTGTTGTTTTCCCTGTGGTTGTTGTTTTCCCTGTGGTTGTTGTGTTTTCCCTGTGGTTGTTGTGTTTTCTCTGTGGTTGTTGTTTTCTCTGTGGTTGTTGTGTTTTCCCTGTGGTTGTTGTTTTCTCTGTGGTTGTTGTGTTTTCTCTGTGGTTGTTGTTTTCTCTGTGGTTGTTGTTTTCTCTGTGGTTGTTGTTTTCTCTGTGGTTGTTGTGTTTTCCCTGTGGTTGTTGTTTTCTCTGTGGTTGTTGTGTTTTCTCTGTGGTTGTTGTTTTCTCTGTGGTTGTTGTTTTCCCTGTGGTTGTTGTTTTCTCTGTGGTTGTTGTTTTCCCTGTGGTTGTTGTTTTCTCTGTGGTTGTTGTTTTCCCTGTGCTTGTGTCACAGATGCACTCGTGAGATGGCTGCGCGCTGCTCATTAAAAAAATATAACTTTTGATAATCAAAACAGTTGTGGCAGCAGAGATTATTCTGTTTTACATCCTGAAGTGAAATAGGTACTTTATGCTTTCGTTCAAACGCACAGATCACTTTATATATCTTCCCACAGAAACGACTAGTCATTTGAAAACTGGGGTTAATTATTCTCTACCTCTCCCGCCCAGCTATCACTGTACATTGTGTGTGCGAGTGTATGTGTGCGTGTGTGTGTGTGTGACAATTGGTGGTACGAGCATGTGTGTCATTGTGTGTTTGTGTGTCAGTATGTGTGTGTGTGTGGCTCTTGGTTACACCTGCTCTACAAGGTCACACCTACAGCAAGGGGGAATGGGAGACACCAATGCTCTAGTCCCCAGGGAGGGGGAGGTGGGTCCACACACATGCACGCGCACACACACACACACACACACACACACACACACACACACACACACACACACACACACACACACACACACACACACACACACACACACACACACACACACACACACACACACACACACACACACACACACAGGTTGTTATGCAGGGTAATTTAGAGTCGATGGATGCAGAATTACAAAGCGGACGCGATGCTTTTGTGATTTTCTCACATCATCCATTTTTATATTCAATAATGTCACATTAAGTGAGCTGCACCTGCTAGGCCAATCTGGTGTTTAAAGCTTTAAGGTTGTTTTCTAAGCGAGAGGGTGTGTGTGTGTGTGTGTGTGTGTGTGTGTGTGTGTGTGTGTGTGTGTGTGTGTGTGTGTGTGTGTGTGTGTGTGTGTGTGTGTGTGTGTGTGTGTGTGTGTGTGTGTGTGTGTGTGTTGTGGGAGGAGATCCGCAGTAGCCGAAGGGAGGAGATAAGCTACAGCGGGAGGAGATAGGTTACAGAGGGAGGAGATAAGCTACAGAGGGAGGAGATAAGCTACAGAGGGAGGAGATAAGCTACAGAGGGAGGAGATAAGCTACAGCGGGAGGAGAGGCCTCATATAGGCTACCGTGGGAGGAGAGGCCTCATATAGGCTACCGTGGGAGGAGAGGCCTCATATAGGCTACTGTGGGGGGAGAGGCCTCATATAGGCTACAGTGGGAGGAGAGGCCTCATATATGCTACAGTGGGAGGAGAGGCCTCATATAGGCTACTGTGGGAGGAGAGGCCTCATATAGGCTACAGTGGGAGGAGAGACCTCATATAGGCTACAGTGGGAGGAGAGGCCTCATATAGGCTACTGTGGGAGGAGAGGCCTCATATAGGCTACAGTGGGAGAAGAGACCTCATATAGGCTACAGTGGGAGGAGAGGCCTCATATAGGCTACTGTGGGAGGAGAGGCCTCATATAGGCTACAGTGGGAGGAGAGACCTCATATAGGCTACAGTGGGAGGAGAGGCCTCATATAGGCTACAGTGGGAGGAGAGGCCTCATATAGGCTACAGTGGGAGGAGAGGCCTCATATAGGCTACAGCGGGAGGAGAGGCCTCATATAGGCTACTGTCTGGCCCAACCAAGACCTCAGAGATACACACACACGCATGCCTGTATATTTGCATTCTGTATGTGAATGTGTGAGAATATTTTGTGTGTGCCACAGTATTAGAATGCCTGCCCTGTGTGTGTATGTGCATGTGTGTCCATGCATGTGTTTGTTCAGGCCAAGGAAAAATGGGTAGGCTCTCATACACTGTGACATTTTAAATGGAGGAAATGGACCAACTCCATGTTACTCATAATAGTAACTCTATTCAAAAACCTTTATTCAGCACTTCTAGGATGGGCTGAGGTCTGGCAGAGATCAAATAACAGGATAACTGTAACAATGGAAATAACTGTGACAATGGTAATAACGGTAATACGGGTAATAATGGTAATAACGGTACTGCAATAGCTGTAACAACTGTAATAACTGTGACAATGGTAATAACGGTACTGCAATAGCTGTAACAACTGTAATAACTGTGATAACTGTAATAACTGTGATAACTGTAACAGCTGTTATAACTGTGACAACTGTGACAACTGTAATAACTGTGACAATGGTAATAACGGTACTGCAATAGCTGTAACAACTGTAATAACTGTAATAACTGTGACAACTGTAATAACTGTGATAACTGTAATAACTGCAATAACTGTAATATCTGTAATATCTGTGATAACCGTAATATCTGTGATAACTGTAACAGCTGTAATAACTGTGATAACTGTAATATCTGCGATAAGTGTGACAGCTGTAACAACTGTAATAACTGTAATAACTGTGACAACTGTAATACTGCAATAACTGTAATAACTGTAATAATTGTGACACATGTGATACCTGTAACAGCTGTAATAACTGTGACAACTGTAATAACTGCAACAACTGCAATAACTGTAATACTGTAATAACTGTAATACTGTAATAAGTGTAACAGCTGTAATAACTGTGATACATGTGACACTGTAATAACTATAAAAACTGTAAAAACTGTGATAACTGTGATAACTGTGATACTGTGATAACTGTGATACCTGTGATACTGTAATAACTGTAATGACTGTGATAACTGTAATACTGTGATCACTGTGTCAACTGTAATAACTGTGATAACTGTACCAGCTGTAATAACTGTACCAGCTGTAATACTGTGATAACTGTGACAACTGTAATAACTGTAATAATTGAAATGCTGCAATAACTGTAACAACTGTAACAACTGTGATATCTGTGATAACTATGATAACTGTAACCGCTGTAAAAACTGTGATAACTGTGACAACTGTAAAAACTGTAGTAACTGTGAAAACTGTAATAACTGTAACAACTATAATAACTGTGATAACTGTAACAGCTGTAATAACTGTAATAGCTGTAATACTGTGATAGCTGTGAAAACTGTAATAGCTGTAACATTGTGATAACAGTGGTACTGTAATAACTGTAATAACTGTGATAACTGTAACAGCTGTAATAACTGTAATAGCTGTAATACTGTGATAGCTGTGATAACTGTAATAACTTTGATAACTGTGATACTGTAATAACAGTAATGGCTGTGATAACTGTGATAACTGTAACAGTTGTAATAACTGTACTGGCTGTAATAACTGTGATAACTTTAATACTGTGATAACTGTGAAAGCTGTAATAACTGCAATGCTGTGATAACTGTAATACTGTAATAAGTGTAACAGCTGTAATAACTGTAATACTGTAATAACTGTAATACTGTAATAAGTGTAACAGCTGTAATAACTGTGATACATGTGACACTGTAATAACTGTAAAAACTAAAAACTGTGATAACTGTGATAACTGTGATACTGTGATAACTGTGATACCCGTGATACTGTAATAACTGTAATGACTGTGATAACTGTAATACTGTGATAACTGTGACAACTGTAATAACTGTAATAATTGTAATGCTGCAATAACTATAACAACTGTAACAACTGTGATATCTGTGATAACTATGATAACTGTAACCGCTGTAAAAACTGTGATAACTGTGACAACTGTAAAAACTGTAGTAACTGTGAAAACTGTAATAACTGTAACAACTATAATAACTGTGATAACTGTAACAGCTGTAATAACTGTAATAGCTGTAATACTGTGATAGCTGTGAAAACTGTAATAGCTGTAACATTGTGATAACAGTGGTACTGTAATAACTGTAATAACTGTGATAACTGTAACAGCTGTAATAACTGTAATAGCTGTAATACTGTGATAGCTGTGATAACTGTAATAACTTTGATAACTGTGATACTGTAATAACAGTAATGGCTGTGATAACTGTAACAGTTGTAATAACTGCACTGGCTGTAATAACTGTGATAACTTTAATACTGTGATAACTGTGATTAACAGTACTAACTGCAATGCTGTGATAACTGTAATACTGTGACAACTGTAATAACTGCAGTAGCTGTAATTTTACATTTTACATTTAAGTCATTTAGCAGACGCTCTTATCCAGAGCGACTTACAAAGTAATAACTGTGATAACTGTAACAGCTGTGATAACTGTGATAACTGTAACAGCTGTGATAACTGTGATACTGTGATAACTGTAATAATGTGATAACTGTAATACTGTAATGACTGTAATACTGTGATAACTGTAATTGTCATCTATGATCTGAACTGGTTCTGAAATGAGTTTGACTCAACTCACAACGAACGCCCTCCCTCTCCCTGTCAGCCAATGTGACAGATGACCTTCACAAGGCAACACTGCAGGTGTGTGTCCTTTCTCCCTGTTTGTGAACCCCAATTAAAGGATGATAGAATAATGAAACAAATGACTAGCCTGTCTAGCATCACCCCCATCCTCCATCCTCTCATCCCCCTTTCCTTCCCCTAGACAACAGCATGATGTGACCACTCTGAAATAGAGACAGGTCATGACAGGTCATAGAACCAGCTTGCAGAAGCCTAATGAAGAGTAGAGAACAAACAGTACATCGTTTAACTTCAGGAACAGAAAATACAAGACTCGTTCCAGATCTGTTTGTGCTGTCTGGTCAAATCCTATGGTCATTGTCATTAAACTCACGTGCTATTCTGTATATAGTGTATACTGGGGTATTTGGAAATAGCCACGGGATGGTTTTTCAACACCGTTGAAACTATATCTTTGAAGTTTTTCAATAAATGTGAATATTTGTAGCTACTTTTTAAGTATATACCTGCAGTGAAATAGGATAGCCAGTCAACTTGTGAAATAGGAGAGCCAGTCAACTTGTGAAATAGGAGAGCCAGTCAACTTGTGAAATAGGATAGCCAGTCAACTTGTGAAATAGGAGAGCCAGTCAACTTGTGAAATAGGAGAGCCAGTCAACTTGTGAAATAGGATAGCCAGTCAACTTGTGAAATAGGAGAGCCAGTCAACTTGTGAGAGCCAGTCAACTTGGAAATAGAGCCAGTCAACTTGTGAAATAGGAGAGCCAGTCAACTTGTGAAATAGGAGAGCCAGTCAACTTGTGAAATAGGAGAGCCAGTCAACTTGTGAAATAGGAGAGCCAGTCAACTTGTGAAATAGGAGAGCCAGTCAACTTGTGAAATAGTGAAATAGGAGAGCCAGTCAACTTGTGAAATAGGAGAGCCAGTCAACTTGTGAAATAGGAGAGCCAGTCAACTTGTGAAATAGGAGAGCCAGTCAACTTGGAACTTGTGAAATAGCCAGTCAACTTGTGAAATAGGCCAGTCAGCCAGTCAACTTGTGAAATAGGAGAGCCAGTCAACTTGTGAAATAGGAGAGCCAGTCAACTTGTGAAATAGGAGAGCCAGTCAACTTGTGAAATAGGAGAGCCAGTCAACTTGTGAAATAGGAGAGCCAGTCAACTTGTGAAATAGGAGAGCCAGTCAACTTGTGAAATAGGAGAGCCAGTCAACTTGTGAAATAGGAAATAGAGCCAGTCAACTTGTGAAATAGGAGAGCCAGTCAACTTGTGAAATAGGAGAGCCAGTCAACTTGTGAAATAGGAGAGCCAGTCAACTTGTGAAATAGGAGAGCCAGTCAACTTGTGAAATAGGAGAGCCAGTCAACTTGTGAAATAGGAGAGCCAGTCAACTTGTGAAATCAGGAGAGCCAGTCAACTTGTGAAATAGGAGAGCCAGTCAACTTGTGAAATAGGAGAGCCAGCCAGTCAACTTGTGAAATAGGAGAGCCAGTCAACTTGTGAAATAGGAGAGCCAGTCAACTTGTGAAATAGGAGAGCCAGTCAACTTGTGAAATAGGAGAGCCAGTCAACTTGTGAAATAGGAGAGCCAGTCAACTTGTGAAATAGGAGAGCCAGTCAACTTGTGAAATAGGAGAGCCAGTCAACTTGTGAAATAGGAGAGCCAGTCAACTTGTGAAATAAATAGGAGAGCCAGTCAACTTGTGAAATAGGAGAGCCAGTCCAGTCAACTTGTGAAATAGGAGAGCCAGTCAACTTGTGAAATAGGAGAGCCAGTCAACTTGTGAAATAGGAGAGCCAGTCAACTTGTGAAATAGGAGAGCCAGTCAACTTGTGAAATAGGAAAGTCAACTTGTGAAATAGGAGAGCCAGTCAACTTGTGAAATAGGAGAGCCAGTCAACTTGTGAAATAGGAGAGCCAGTCAACTTGTGAAATAGGAGAGCCAGTCAACTTGAAATAGGAGAGCCAGTCAACTTGTGAAATAGGAGAGCCAGTCAACTTGTGAAATAGGAGAGCCAGTCAACAACTTGTGAAATAGGAGAGCCAGTCAACTTGTGAAATAGGAGAGCCAGTCAACTTGTGAAATAGGAGAGCCAGTCAACTTGTGAAATAGGAGAGCCAGTCAGTGAAATAGGAGAGCCAGTGAAATCAGTCAACTTGTGAAATAGGAGAGCCAGTCAACTTGTGAAATAGTCAACTTGTGAAATAGGAGAGCCAGTCAACTTGTGAAATAGGAGAGCCAGTCAACTTGTGAAATAGGAGAGCCAGTCAACTTGTGAAATAGGAGAGCCAGTCAACTTGTGAAATGGAAAGTCAACTTGTGAAATAGCCAGTCAACTTGTGAAATAGGAGAGCCAGTCAACTTGTGAAATAGGAGAGCCAGTCAACTTGTGAAATAGGAGAGCCAGTCAACTTGTGAAATAGGAGAGCCAGTCAACTTGTGAAATAGGAGAGCCAGTCAACTTGTGAAATAGGAGAGCCAGTCAACTTGTGAAATAGGAGAGCCAGTCAACTTGTGAAATAGGAGAGCCAGTCAACTTGTGAAATAGGAGAGCCAGTCAACTTGTGAAATAGGAGAGCCAGTCAAATAGGAGAGCCAGTCAACTGTGAAATAGGAGAGCCAGTCAACTTGTGAAATAGGAGAGCCAGTCAACTTGTGAAATAGGAGAGCCAGTCAACTTGTGAAATAGGAGTGAAATAGGAGAGCCAGCAACAAATAGGAGAGCCAGTCAACTTGTGAAATAGGAGAGCCAGTCAACTTGTGAAATAGGAGAGCCAGTCAACTTGTGAAATAGGAAATAGGAGAGCCAGTCAACTTGTGAAATAGGAGAGCCAGTCAACTTGTGAAATAGGAGTCAGCCAGTCAACTTGTGAAATAGGAGAGCCAGTCAACTTGTGAAATAGGAGAGCCAGTCAACTTGTGAAATAGGAGAGCCAGTCAACTTGTGAAATCAGGAGAGCCAGTCAACTTGTGAAATAGGAGAGCCAGTCAACTTGTGAAATAACTTGGAGAGCCAGTCAACTTGTGAAATAGGAGAGCCAGTCAACTTGTGAAATAGGAGAGCCAGTCAACTTGTGAAATAGGAGAGCCAGTCAACTTGTGAAATAGGAGAGCCAGTCAACTTGTGAAATAGGAGAGCCAGTCAACTTGTGAAATAGGAGAGCCAGTCAACTTGTGAAATAGGATAGCCAGTCAACTTGTGAAATAGGAGAGCCAGTCAACTTGTGAAATAGGAGAGCCAGCCCAGTCAACTTGTGAAATAGGAGAGCCAGTCAACTTGTGAAATAGGAGAGCCAGTCAACTTGTGAAATAGGAGAGCCAGTCAACTTGTGAAATAGGAGAGCCAGTCAACTTGTGAAATAGGAGAGCCAGTCAACTTGTGAAATAGGAGAGCCAGTCAACTTGTGAAATAGGAGAGCCAGTCAACTTGTGAAATAGGATAGCCAGTCAACTTGTGAAATAGGAGAGGAGGTAAAGCAGATCGCATTCTTAACCTATCACATTATTTTACATTATGAAGTTACCGTAGTTCCCCAGAACAGTTGAGCCAGTCACGTGTTCGTATACAGCACAATGGGCAAATGCAGGAGCTGGTGAGTCCAGCTGTGTATTTTGTTGAACTTGCTAGTTAGCTCAGTCAGAGGCAGAATTAATATGGAGATGGGGCACCATATAGTGACAGCTTTCTGCCGTGAGAAGTGGCAGCGTGTTTTTTTACAGCTACCACTGATATCTTTATTATTATTATTTTTTTAAACATTTATTGTAGGAGAAAATAAATTCTGAAAGATCATTTAAAAAAAACTCAGATACACTACAAGTTTTAGCTTTCCTGCATTGCAGGATATTTCTCCTGAAACAGGGTGATCAGATTAAGATCCTACATCTGTTCTACTGTAAACATGTTTAGTAAGGTGAACTGCCGTTCCTCCCTGTGATGACATAGGCTGTTGCGTGCAAATGAGAGGAGAGATGGACAGAGAGTGAGAGGGAGAGAGAGAGAGAAAGAGTGAGAGGGATAGAGAGTGAGAGGGAGATGGAGAGAGAGTGAGAGGGAGCGAGAGTGAGAGGGAGAGAGAGTGAGAGGGAGTGAGAGGGAGAGAGAAAGAGAGAGAGACAGAGAAAAAGAGAGCGAGAGAAAGAGCGAGAGAGAAAGAGAGAGATAGAGTGAGAGAGAAGCATTGTGTTGTAGTGATGCTTCACCAAGGACCAGTGCTAGATGAGGCCAATGTAATCTGCCGCAGGGTTTACACCTGCCCACGCACACAAAGCACACGCATGCACGCACACACATACACGCACAAACACACACAGATAAACTAATGTGCACATTTTAAAGTTTTGTGTATGGCACAATTTTTGACATTAGGAATACTGATGATGAGATTTGTATATGAAATGCATGGGCTCTCTCGCTTTCCCCTCTCACAAGCACACATGCACGAGCGCACACACACAGGCACACACGCACAACGACAAAATACAACCCGTCACAAATGAATTATTTCCTCAACAATTTCCTTTCTAAATGTCATGAAACATATTGATGCCTTGGGGGTCACTCTATCCCTGCTACTTTGTGGCATATGAGGTTTCCAGAAACAAGGCCCTACTAATATCTATGGATGCGTCCCAAAATTCTCCCCATTCCCTTTATAGTGCACTACTTTCTAGAGCCCATAGGGTTCTGATCAACAGGAGTGCACTATAAAGAGAATACTGTAGAGGATCATTTGGGAAACAGACTCCATATGTTCTGGGCCCATAATTAAAAACACCCTTAGGAGCACAGCTGACATTTAGGTGTGTGTGTGTGTGTGTGTGTGTGTGTGTGTGTGTGTGTGTGTGTGTGTGTGTGTGTGTGTGTGTGTGTGTGTGTGTGTGTGTGTGTGTGTGTGTGTGTGTGTGTGTGTGTGTGTGTGTGTGTGTGTGTGTGTGTGTGTGTGTGTGTGTGTGTGTGTGTGTGTGTGTGTGTGTGTGTGTGTGTGTGTGTGTGTGTGTGTGGAGGCCTCTCCTCTCCACTGTCGAGATCAGTTTGTCACAGGGGTCAGCGATGAGGGGGTTGTTGTTTTTGTGTGTATGTGTGTGTCAATAGGGACAACGGACGGACGGACGGACGGACGGACGGACGGACGGACGGACGGACGGACGGACGGACGGACGGACGGACGGACGGACGGACGGACGGACGGACGGACAGACGGACAGACAGACAGACAGACAGACAGACAGACAGACAGACAGACAGACAGACAGACAGACAGACAGACAGACAGACAGACAGACAGACAGACAGACAGACAGACAGACAGACAGACAGACAGACAGACAGACAGACAGGGCCCAGGCCAGGAGAGGCACAGGGATCTCCAAACATTTAGTAAAATGTGGATGATATGTGAAAAAAAAAAAAAATGGTGCAGATGTTTTTTTTTGTCTTTTGTCCTAACTGTTGTCTCTTGTCTGTGTTACCATAAAATAAAAGTGCAGATGAACTCCACCAGGAGACAGACAAGAGCGCAGATGAGAGGACATTGTGCTGCTCTGAGTGTTATTAATAATCCAATATGGCTGCCAAGCCAGGTCTACCAGAATCCAGATCCACTCGTTGTGAGATGAACTTTCGCTTCCTCACCAGTTAACCCAGCATCCCCTCTAGTGCATGGTTTCCAGCATGTGTGTGTGTGTATCAGGGGATAGAGTTGCTGTTCTTTATGTACCCATCATATCGATCTCAGTGTTACGCAGGTAATAAGCTGTACTGATGGAGCCACAGCCACAGCCTGGTTAGTGATGGAGAGCTAAGCTCCCTCGCATCACTGCTGAATGAAAACAAAACAGAGGAAACAAGGATAGAGAGAGAGAGAGAGAGAGAGAGAGAGAGAGAGAGAGAGAGAGAGAGAGAGAGAGAGAGAGAGAGAGAGAGAGAGAGAGTGGGGGGGTGAGAGTGAGAGAGGGGGAGAGGGAGAGAAAAAGGGGGAGAGAGAGAGAGTGATCTGCTCCAATAGAGATATGATGAGCAGACAGACAGAGCCGCCACTCACACAGAGAGAGAAAAGAGGGATGGAGAAGAGAGAAAAGAGGGATGGAGAGGAAAGGAGTGGAGTAGAGAGCAGAAGAGAGGGATGGAGAGGAAAGGAGTGGAGTAGAGAGCAGAAGAGAGGGATGGAGAGAAAAGGAGTGGAGTAGAGAGCAGAAGAGAGGGATGGAGAGGAAAGGAGTGGAGTAGAGAGCAGAAGAGAGGGATGGAGAGGAAAGGAGTGGAGTAGAGAGCAGAAGAGAGGGATGGAGAGGAAAGGAGTGGAGTAGAGAGCAGAAGAGAGGGATGGAGAGGAAAGGAGTGGAGTAGAGAGCAGAAGAGAGGGATGGAGAGGAAAGGAGTGGAGTAGAGAGCAGAAGAGAGGGATGGAGAGGAAAGGAGTGGAGTAGAGAGCAGAAGAGAGGGATGGAGAGGAAAGGAGTGGAGTAGAGAGCAGAAGAGAGGGATGGAGAGGAAAGGAGTGGAGTAGAGAGCAGAAGAGAGGGATGGAGAGGAACGGAGTGGAGTAGAGAGCAGAAGAGAGGGATGAGAGGAGAGAAAAGAGGGATGAAGAGGAGAGGACAGGAGTGGAGAGGGGAGAAGAGAGGGATGGAGAGGACAGGGGTGGAGAGGGGAGAAGAGGAGAGATGCCTTGTAAGCACTAAAGCACTTAAAGAGATGATGTGGATAAAGCCGGTCGTTGCTGGAACTTTTCTTTTCCAAGTTAATGTGCAACATATGCATGGCTGTGGGGCACTCTCCACGTCTCCCTCCATCTCTGTATCTCCATCTTTCACTCTCTCTCTACCTCTCTATGTTCCTCTCTCCCAACCACCCAACCTACCTATCCTCTCTCTCTCCTTCCCCCTATCTCCCCCTCTCTCTCCCTCCCTCTTTCCCTCCCAGCAACAGCCACAGTAAAGACAAACAGTGTTTGTTCCTTCTGTCATCTCTGATCAGGTTTATTTTCCAGATGGGTGGTGTCGCCTGACGCTGCCTTCTTTCCTTCCTTCCCTGCTTCGCTGGGGGAGTCATTTGACTTTCAGGCAGTGCCCTCATCTATTACCATGACTGGAACAGAGTGTTGGCTTCTGGGGAGGTACACTCCCCAAACTGCCTTCCCCTCCTCTCCGAGACTAGGCAGTTCCAGTTACATAGAGAGGGATAGACAGAGAAAGAAAGAAAGAGGCAGCAGACTTTGCTTTCATCTCTGACAAGAGAAAATGAGGTCTTGATCCCAGAGACCAGGGACCACGATATAAACCAGGGCTATCTCCCAGCAACTGTCATCTGACTTAGAATCCACAGTGGCTCCCTGAATGCTTCATTCAGAGGACTCCTGCCTGGCTGTCTTCAGCAGTGGCAGGGTGGCAGCGTCAGATGTTTGAGCCACAATGGAGGGCCAGTGATCTCTGACATTGTGGCAGGGTCCCCTCTCCCCTTTAAAAGCAAGGGAGAAGGAGGATGACCCCTCATAGCTACTACTAGCACTCTCAGATCTCAGAGCTACAATGGACGGAGGCTCGGCTTTGTTCAAGGATCTGTTGCACCTCAAAAGGAATCCTTTATTGCGGGACATGGAGCTGCATGCAGAGGAGAATGGAAGAATAAAGGGAGAGAAAGGGAGAATGGAGGGATGTTTGTGTGTGTTGCCAGGTACTGTTGAGAAGCTTTTTCATCTCTATTACTTCATTATCAGCCAACCTCCTGCTGGTATCTCTACCAATCAAACACACACACACAAGCACACTTGCATTCTGCTGTTTATTATAGAATATGTGTGTAAGGATGTAGAGTAAATGTGTCTGTAAGGCAGGGCTCTTCCTGGATAAAAACATGAGAGATGTGACCATGTGATAGGGCAGACAGGCAGACGGACCTAGCATCCTGGAATGTCAACACAGCACAGCTCCTCCCCACGAGGCACAGACGTAATTTCAACGGCTAGTTTTGATTTACAATTGGTCAACTAATGTGAATTCAACATGAAATCATCAAAAAAACTCTCCTTGTCATTGGATTTATGTTAAAAGTTGGGTGAAAGAAATATGAAATTCCCTTTTTGCAAATCCAATCAGTTTTCCACGTTGATTCAAAGTCATCACATTGAATTATTTTGTTGAAATGACATGGAGACAACGTTCATTCAACCAGTTTGTGCCCAGTGGGTGTGTTCATTCCCTCCCTCACCAAAAAAATTGGCGCTCAAATGAAAAAGGGAAGTAACAAATGAGCAACTGACAAGCCAAAACGAAACAGGTGGGGTTTTAAATTAGCTACTGAAATGCATCCATGGGGGGCCAAACACAAAGGTTAAGTCCCTGTTCAACAACCTAAAGCGGAAGACCTTAACAGAGGTGTAGCTCTTCCAACATCTCTTTTTCCAAACGAAGCACTGGGCCAGCAGCCCTTAAATATAAGCTGTGCCAGCACAGATGAAACACCTTCTGATTAATGAGGACAACAGGTGCAATACATCCTGACCAATGAGGAGGATTCCAATCAGTACTCCACACCCAAAGAGAACCAATCTGGAAATAAAAAACAAACTTGAGAGAAAAACCAAAGCCTGTAACACTTGTTTAGAGGTGACTTATTGTGTAGTTAGGGTTATATATATATATTTATATATACAGTGCCTTGCGAAAGTATTCGGCCCCCTTGAACTTTGCGACCTTTTTGCCACATTTCAGGCTTCAAACATAAAGATATAAAACTGTATTTTTTTGTGAAGAATCAACAACAAGTGGGACACAATCATGAAGTGGAAAGACATTTATTGGATATTTCAAACTATTTTAACAAATCAAAAACTGAAAAATTGGGAGTGCAAAATTATTCAGCACCCTTAAGTTAATACTTTGTAGCGCCACCTTTTGCTGCGATTACAGCTGTAAGTCGCTTGGGGTATGTCTCTATCAGTTTTGCACATGGAGAGACTAACATTTTTTCCCATTCCTCCTTGCAAAACAGCTCGAGCTCAGTGAGGTTGGATGGAGAGCATTTGTGAACAGCAGTTTTCAGTTCTTTCCACAGATTCTCGATTGGATTCAGGTCTGGACTTTGACTTGGCCATTCTAACACCTGGATATGTTTATTTTTGAACCATTCCATTGTAGATTTTGCTTTATGTTTTGGATCATTGTCTTGTTGGAAGACAAATCTCCGTCCCAGTCTCAGGTCTTTTGCAGACTCCATCAGGTTTTCTTCCAGAATGGTCCTGTATTTGGCTCCATCCATCTTCCAATCAATTTTAACCATCTTCCCTGTCCCTGCTGAAGAAAAGCAGGCCCAAACCATGATGCTGCTACCACCATGTTTGACAGTGGGGATTGTGTGTTCAGGGTGATGAGCTGTGTTGCTTTTACGCCAAACATAACATTTTGCATTGTTGCCAAAAAGTTCAATTTTGGTTTCATCTGACCAGAGCACCTTCTTCCACATGTTTGGTGTGTCTCCCAGGTGGCTTGTGGCAAACTTTAAACAACACTTTTTATGGATATTTTTAGAAATGGCTTTCTTCTTGCCACTCTTCCATAAAGGCCAGATATGTGCAATATACGACTGATTGTTGTCCTATGGACAGAGTCTCCCACCTCAGCTGTAGATCTCTGCAGTTCATCCAGAGTGATCATGGGCCTCTTGGCTGCATCTCCGATCAGTCTTCTCCTTGTATGAGCTGAAAGTTTTGAGGGATGGCCAAGTCTTGGTAGATTTGCAGTGGTCTGATACTCCTTCCATTTCAATATTATCACTTGCACAGTGCTCCTTGAGATCTTTAAAGCTTGGGAAATCTCTTTGTATCCAAATCCGGCTTTAAACTTCTTCACAACAGTATCTCGGACCTGCCTGGTGTGTTCCTTGTTCTTCATGATGCTCTCTGCGCTTTTAACGGACCTCTGAGAGTATCAAAGTGCAGGTGCATTTATACGGAGACTTGATTACACACAGGTGGATTGTATTTATCATCATTAGTCATTTAGGTCAACATTGGATCATTCAGAGATCCTCACTGAACTTCTGGAGAGAGTTTTCTGCACTGAAAGTAAAGGGGCTGAATAATTTTGCACGCCCAATTTTTCAGTTTTTGATTTGTTAAAAAAGTTTGAAATATCCAATAAATGTCGTTCCACTTCATGATTGTGTCCCACTTGTTGTTGATTCTTCACAAAAAAATACAGTTTTATATCTTTATGTTTGAAGCCTAAAATGTGGCAAAAGGTCGCAAAGTTCAAGAGGGCCGAATACTTTCGCAAGGCACTGTATATATATATAGTAGAATAAGACACTACAGGCTGTTCCAACTTTGATGTAATGTCCTTAAAACAAGTCAAAATGAGGCTCAGTAGTGTGTGTGGCCTCCACGTGCCTGTATGACCCCCCTACAATGCCTGGGCATGTGGGCAGGTGGTGGATGGTCTCCTGAGGGATCTCCTCCCAGACCTGGACTAAAGCATCCGCCAACTCCTGGACAGTCTGTGGTGCAACGTGCCGTTGGTGGATGGAACGAGACATGATGTCCCAGATGTGCTCAATTGGATTCAGGTCTGGGGAACGGGCGGGCCAGTCCATAGCATCAATGCCTTCCTCTTGCAGAAACTGCTGACACACTCCAGCCACATGAGGTCTAGCATTGTCTTGCATTTGGAGGAACCCAGTGCCAACCGCACCAGCATATGGTCTCACAAGGGGTATGAGGATCTCATCTCGGTACCCAATGGCAGTCAGGCTACCTCTGGCGAGCACATGGAGGGCTGTGTGGCCCCCCAAAGAAATGCCATCCCACACCATGACTGACCCACCGCCAAACCGGTCATTCTGGAGGATGTTGCAGGCATCAGAACGTTCTCCACGGCGTCTCCAGACTCTGTCACGTCTGTCACATGTGCTCAGTGTGAACCTGCTTTCATCTGTGAAGAGCACAGGGCGCCAGTGGCGAATTTGCCAATCTTGGTGTTCTCTGGCAAATGCCAGACGTCTTGCACGGTGTTGGGCTGTAAGCACAACCCCCACCTGTGGAAGTCGGGCCCTCCTACCACCCCCATGTAGTCTGTTTCTGACCGATTGAGCAGACACATGCACATTTGTGGCCTGCTGGAGGTCATTTTTCAGGGCTCTGGCAGTGCTCCTCCTGCTCCTCCTTGCACAAAGGCGGAGGTAGCGGTCCTGCTGCTGGGTTGTTGCCCTCCTACGGCCTCCTCCACGTCTCCTGATGTACTGGCCTGTCTCCTGGTTGCGCCTCCATGCTCTGGACATTACGCTGACAGACACAGCAAACCTTCTTGCCACAGCTCACATTGATGTGCCATCCTGGATGAGCTGCACTACCTGAGCCACTTGTGTGGGTTGTAGACTCCGTCTCATGCTACCACTAGAGTGAAAGCACCGCCAGCATTCAAACGTGACCAAAACATCAGCCAGGAAGCATAGGAACTGAGAAGTGGTTTGTGGTCACCACCTGCAGAACCACTCCTTTATTGGGGGTGTCTTGCTAATTGCCTATAATTTCCACCTGATGTCTATTCCATTTGCACAACAGCATGTAACCTTTATTGTCAATCAGTTTTGCTTCCTAAGTGAACAGTTTGATTTCACAGAAGTGTGATTGACTTGGAGTTACATTCTGTTGTTTAAGTGTTCCCTTTATTTTTTTGAGCAGTGTATATATACACACACACTACCGTTCAAACGTTTGGGATCACTTAGAAATATCCTTGTTTTTGAAATAAAAACTTTTTTTTGTCCATTAAATTAACATCAAATTGTTCCGAAATACAATGTAAACATTGTTAATGTTGTAAAGACTATTGTGATTTTTAATGGAATATCTACATAGGCGTGCAGAGACCCATTATCAGCAACCATCACTCCTGCGTTCCAAATGCATGTTGTGTTAGTTAATCCAAGTTAATCATTTTAAAAGGTTAATTGATCACTAGAAAACCCTTTTGCAATTATCCTAGCACAGCTGAAAACTGTTCTGATTAAATAAGCAATAAAACTGGCCTTCTTTAGACTAGTTGAGTATCTGGAGCATGAGCATTTGTGGGTTCGATTACCGGCTCAAAATGGCCAGAAACAAAGAACTTTCTTCTGAAACTCATCAGTCTATTCTTGTTCTGAGAAATGCGAGAAATTCTATGCGAGAAATTGCCAAGAAACTGAAGATCTCATACAACGCTGTGTACTACTCCCTTCACAGAACAGTGCCAACTGGCTCAACCAGAATAGAAAGACGAGTGGTAGGTACCAGTGCACAACTGAGCAAGAGGACAAGTACATTAGAGTGTCTAGTTTGAGAAACAGACACCATGTACATTTGACATGCAAAACACCAGTCTCAATGTCAACAGTGAAGAGGCGACTCTGGGATGCTGGCCTTCTAGGCAGAGTTCCTCTGTCCAGTCTTAATGTCAACAGTGAAGAGGCGACTCTGGGATGCTGGCCTTCTAGGCAGAGTTCCTCTGTCCAGTCTTAATGTCAACAGTGAAGAGGCGACTCTGGGATGCTGGCCTTCTAGGCAGAGTTCCTCTGTCCAGTCTCAATGTCAACAGTGAAGAGGCGACTCTGGGATGCTGGCCTTCTAGGCAGAGTTCCTCTGTCCAGTCTTAATGTCAACAGTGAAGAGCCGACTCTGGGATGCTGGCCTTCTAGGCAGAGTTCCTCTGTCCAGTCTTAATGTCAACAGTGAAGAGGCGACTCTGGGATGCTGGCCTTCTAGGCAGAGTTCCTCTGTCCAGTCTTAATGTCAACAGTGAAGAGGCGACTCTGGGATGCTGGCCTTCTAGGCAGAGTTCCTCTGTCCAGTCTTAATGTCAACAGTGAAGAGGCGACTCTGGGATGCTGGCCTTCTAGGCAGAGTTCCTCTGTCCAGTCTCAATGTCAACAGTGAAGAGGCGACTCTGGGATGCTGGCCTTCTAGGCAGAGTTCCTCTGTCCAGTCTCAATGTCAACAGTGAAGAGGCGACTCTGGGATGCTGGCCTTCTAGGCAGAGTTCCTCTGTCCAGTCTCAATGTCAACAGTGAAGAGGCGACTCTGGGATGCTGGCCTTCTAGGCAGAGTTCCTCTGTCCAGTCTCAATGTCAACAGTGAAGAGGCGACTCTGGGATGCTGGCCTCTAGGCAGAGGTCCTCTGTCCAGTCTCAATGTCAACAGTGAAGAGGCGACTCTGGGATGCTGGCCTTCTAGGCAGAGTTCCTCTGTCCAGTCTCAATGTCAACAGTGAAGAGGCGACTCTGGGATGCTGGCCTTCTAGGCAGAGTTCCTCTGTCCAGTCTTAATGTCAACAGTGAAGAGGCGACTCTGGGAGGCTGGACTTCTAGGCAGAGTTCCTCTGTCCAGTCTTAATGTCAACAGTGAAGAGGCGACTCTGGGATGCTGGCCTTCTAGGCAGAGTTCCTCTGTCCAGTCTTAATGTCAACAGTGAAGAGGCGACTCTGGGATGCTGGCCTTCTAGGCAGAGTTCCTCTGTCCAGTCTTAATGTCAACAGTGAAGAGGCGACTCTGGGATGCTGGCCTTCTAGGCAGAGTTCCTCTGTCCAGTCTTAATGTCAACAGTGAAGAGGCGACTCTGGGATGCTGGCCTTCTAGGCAGAGTTCCTCTGTCCAGTCTTAATGTCAACAGTGAAGAGGCGATTCTGGGATGCTGGCCTTCTAGGCAGTTCCTCTGTCCAGTCTTAATGTCAACAGTGAAGAGGCGACTCTGGGATGCTGGCCTTCTAGGCAGAGTTCCTCTGTCCAGTCTTAATGTCAACAGTGAAGAGGCGACTCTGGGATGCTGGCCTTCTAGGCAGAGTGGCAAAGAAAAAGCTTTATCTCAGGCTGGCCAATAAAAAGAACACAGACACCTTTGACATTAAATTTGAACTCTGCCTAGAAGGCCAGCATCCCGGAGTCGCCTCTGACAGGATGTCCAAACACGAGCTCCTTCAGACTGAATCTGGAACTCTGACATGATGTCCAAACACGAGCTCCTTCAGACTGAATCTGGAACTCTGACATGATGTCCAAACACGAGCTCCTTCAGACTGAATCTGGAACTCTGACATGATGTCCAAACACGAGCTCCTTCAGACTGAATCTGGAACTCTGACATGATGTCCAAACACGAGCTCCTTCAGACTGAATCTGGAACTCTGACATGATGTCCAAACACAAGCTCCTCCAGACTGAATCTGGAACTCTGACATGATGTCCAAACACAAGCTCCTCCAGACTGAATCTGGAACTCTGACATGATGTCCAAACACGAGCTCCTTCAGACTGAATCTGAAACTCTGACATGATGTCCAAACACAAGCTCCTCCAGACTGAATCTGGAACTCTGACATGATGTCCAAACACGAGCTCCTTCAGACTGAATCTGGAACTCTGACATGATGTCCAAACACGAGCTCCTTCAGACTGAATCTGGAACTCTGACATGATGTCCAAACACAAGCTCCTCCAGACTGAATCTGGAACTCTGACATGATGTCCAAACACGAGCTCCTCCAGACTGAATTTGGAACTCTGACATGATGTCCAAACACGAGCTCATTCGGACAGAAACTGCGAGACTCCTGAACAACCTCCCGCGCTGCAAATAGCTGCACCGCTTCATCCCAGTCGTTCTCAGACTCAAAGCAGTAAGAACTCAACATAGACTTCAAAGTCTGATTAAATCCCTCAAGAGCACCTTGAGACTCTGTGTGATATGCACCTGGTAACACTCAACTCAACACTTGCTTGAATACCTTTGACATTACATTTGAACCTAGGTCAGACTGCACTAACTGCGGAAGCCCAACCATGGAAAATCATTTCACAAGTAGCTTAACAATACCAGGAGCCGTGATGTTCCTCAGTGGAATGGCCTCTGGGAAACGAGTGGCAGCACACACGATGGTTAATCGCAATTGGATAATACTCCTTGCTTTGGGGAAAGGACCAATACAGTCCACCAGAACCCTGCTGGAAGCTGCTATAAGCTGCAAAGGTGCAAGCAGCACAGCCCAGAGAAACGTACTGAATAACACAGTCGTAAATGGCAAAAAGGACAGTCAAAAAATAAATCAGAAGAAACAAGGTTTTGAAGTGTCTGTCCTATATCTAGGAGATACACTATATATACACACGTATGTGGACACCCCTTCAAATTAGTGGGTTTGGCTATTTCAGCCACACCTGTTCCAGAGAGGTGTATAAAATTAAGCACAAAGCCATGCAATTTCCATAGACAGACATTGGCCTTACTGAAGAGCTCAGTGACTTCCAATGTGGCACTGTCATAAAAGGCCACCTTTCCATGACAAAATGAGTTTTTATCAGTCATGGAAATAAAAATGCAAAAAAAAAATTGGCTCCCTAATCAAAAATACGTTTTGGTGCAGGTACAGACAACTAGCGAAAAAATAAATTACGATATTGTCAAAATGAGACAATATACTGTATCATCAAAAATAATATCCAGCTATGTAACTATCAACCCCCCCATCACTAATTGGTATATTGGTCTAGAAGTACTTCCCAAGTGTTTTTTTTTCTCTTCCCATTTTCTCAATCTTGTCTCATCGCTGCAAATCCCCAATTTGTAAGTCGCTCTGGATAAGAGCGTCTGCTAAATGACTTAAATGTAAATGTAAATGGGCTTGGGAGGCGAAGGTCGAGTCATGCGTCCCGCCAAACCGCACTTCTTAACACCCACCCGCTTAACTTGGAAGCCAGCCGTACCAAGGTGTCGGAGAACTGACGACCATGGTCAGCCTGCAGGCGCCCGGCACGCCACAAGGAGTCGCTTGAGCCCCCCCGGCCAAACCCTCCCCTAACCCGGATGACGCTGGGCCAATTGTGCGCAACTCTATGGGACTCCCGATCACGGTGGTTGTGATACAGCCTGGGATCGAACCTGGGTCTGTAGTGACGACTCTAGCACTGCAATTGCCTTAGACTGCTGCACCACTCGGGAGGCCAAGTGGGTTTTTCTTCAAACTCAAAGTCCATGGCCTTTTGTTTTACCCTGTGAGTTTAACTTTCCTCTGGTTGTCAGTGATTTTGAAAGACTACAACAAATCTGTGACTCGAGATAAGCCCCCATCAGAGGTGGAAAAAGTACTCAATTGTCATAATTGAGTAAAAGTAAAGATACCTTAGGTTTTCCCAATTATTAACACATGTCTGCTGAAACTAGCTCTCAGGTACTCAAAACACAAAACAGTTCCCCAAACCCCACAGACATCTCTAACTTAGTGATAACCGAGATCACACTATTGTGACATATTCCAAACGCTACTTTCAGACTTTTGTTGTTTCACTGTATATTGTTTGTTTGTGAAAGGAACACAAATTGTAGTTTGTATTTCAACATGACTCCATACATGTCAAACAGAATATTGAAAGCACACATACAGTAAAAATGCAAACATACAGTAAATATATTTTGCATCGGCAAAGGATGAGAAATAGGCCTACTTGTACTACTGTACTTTATGTGAGATGAATTGTATGGAATAGATAAAGAAACTGTAAAATCAAGAAACAAATACTCCATTGTGAAAACAAAATCAACCATGTCTATTGTTTTGGTCCGGTCACAGATTTTCATCAACATCACAGGCGATATTCTCCTTTGCCAGACAGCGGGGAAATATCTTCTGGAATGACGCATCCATCCCTGACCGGACTCTGCTGGAATGTCACCACAGGCCTCCTCAATTGACTGGAGAAGGGCCATACATTCATGGGGCTTGCGATCATACACCTTCCACAGCCATGCTGAAAACAACTTCTCAATGGGGTTGAGAACATACATTTGCTGCTCAGGATCACCTGGCCATCTCTGCTCTGTTTGAAAAAGCTTGTCACGTAGGTGTTCAGGAAATGAAGGAGATGGGCAGTGTTGTATGGTCCAAGGGTAGCATGGAGGTGGAGGACCCCATTGTGGGTCATACCGTAGCTGCGCACATGGTGACATTTCTCCCGCTCTGGCCAGGTATTTCAATGATGGAGCGTTGACCAATGATTAGGGCTGTTGTGGTGACCGTATTGTTAAACAGATCAAAATATATTTTATATTTGAGATTTTTCAAAGTAGCCACCCTTTTATAATTTATTTTTTTGGCTGTGTACAGATACAGTGATCGGTAAACTGCTCTGACAGCTGATGCTTAAAGTTAGAGAGGGAGATATAAGACACCAATACTTATTTTCCACCATAATTTGCAAATAAATTAATAAAAAATCCTACAATTTGATTTCCTGGATATTTTTCCTTCTCATTTTGTCTATCATAGTTGAAGTGTACCTATGATGAAAATTACAGGCCTCTCTCATCTTTTTAAGTGGAAGAACTTGCACAATTGGTGGCTGACTAAATTAGTTTTGCCCCACTGTATACAGAGAAAAGAGTCAGCCTGAGATTTGAACCCTGTGGCACCCCCATAGAGACTGCCAGAGGTCCGGACAACAGGCCCGCCGATTTGACACCACACTGAACTCTATCAGAGAAGTAGTTGGGGAACCAGGCAAGGCAGTCATTTGAGAAGCCAAGGCTATTGAGTCTGCTGATAAGAATGCAGTGATTGACAGAGTCGAAAGCCTTCGCCAGATCGATGAAGAAGGCTGCACAGTACTGTCTTTTATCTATGGCGATGATTATTTATTTTATTTTATTTATTATTATTATTATTATTATTATCGTTTAGGACCTTGAGCGTGGCTGAGGTACACCCATGATCAGCTCGGAAACCAGATTGCATAGGGGAGAAGGTACGGTCAGATTCAAAATGGTCGGTGATCAGTTTGTTAACTTGGCTTTCTAAGATTTTAGTAAAGCAGGGCAGGATGGATACACCGTTGAAGTCAGAAGTTTACATACACCTTAGCCAAATACATTTAAACTCAGTTTTTCACAATTCCTGACATTTAATAAAAGTAAAAATTCCCTGTCTTAGGTCAGTTAGAATCTATTTTGTGAAGTGCACCAGTCCCTCCTGCAGCAAAGCACCCCCACAACATGATGCTGCCACCCCCGTACTTCACGGTTGGGATGGTGTTCTTCAGCTTGCAAGCTCCCCCCTTTTTCCTCCAAACATAACAATGGTCATTATGGCCAAACAGTTCTATTTTTTCTCATCAGAGCAGAGGAAATTTCTCCAAAAAGTACAATCTTTGTCCCCATGCGCAGTTGCAAACCGTAGTCTAGATTTTTTATGGCGGTTTTGGAGCAGTAGCTTCTTCCTTGCTGATCGGCCTTTCAGGTTATGTCGATGTAGGACTCATTTTACTGTGGATAGTTTTGTACCTGTTTCCTCCAGCATCTTCACAAGGTCCTTTGCTGTTGTTCTGGGATTGATTTGCACTGTTTCCACCAAATTATGGTCATCTCTAGGAGACAGAACGCATCACATTCCTGAGCGGTATGATTGCTGCATGGTCCCATGGTGTTTATCCTTGTGTACAATTGTTTGTATAGATGAACGTACCTTCAGGAATTTGGAAAGTGCTCCCAAGGATGATCCAGACTTGTGGAGGTCTACAATATTTTTCCTGAGATCTTGGCTGATTTCTTTTGATTTTCCCATAATGTCAAGCAAAGAGTCACTTAGTTTGAAGATAGGCCTTGAAACCCATCCACAGGTACACCTCCAATTGACTCAAACAATGTCAATTAGCCTATCAGAAGCTTCTAAAGCCATGACATAATTTTCTGGAATTTTCCAAGCTGTTTAAAGGCACAGTCAACTTAGTGTATGTAAACTTCTGACCCACTGGAATTGTGATACAGTGAATTATAAGTGAAATAATATGTCTGTAAACAATTGTTGGAAAAATTACTTGTGTCATGCACAAAGTAGATCTTCTAACCGACTTGCCAAAACTATAATTTGTTAACAAGACATTTGTGGAGTGGTTGAAAAACAAGTTTTAATGACTCCAACCTAAGTATATGTAAACTTCCAACTTCAACTGTAGGTCTATAACAGTTTGGGTCTAGAGTGTCTCCCCCTTTTAAGAGGGGGGTGACCGAGGCAGCTTTCCAATCTTTTGGATCTCAGATGATACAAAAGAGAGGTTGAATAGGCTCGCAATAGAGGTTGCAACAGTTTTGGCGATTCAAGGAGGACCGCACAGGGTTTTAGCCTTGGGGACCGAGATATTTCTCACCATAGAGCTGCCTATGATGACAGCTGGTGATGTTGAATGGGCCGGTCTCTCAGGCAGCCTCATGGTCTGTTGAGGCTGGGAGGTCCGAGGATCTGAACCTGAGGTAGAAGCCACCGGAGAGGGAGACAGAGTCGAGGCCGAAGACACAGATACCTCTGTATCCGATCTTGATTGGGAAGCCACCAAGGACAAAGGCACTGGAACCTCTGGATCCAATCTTGATTGGGAAGCCACCAAGGACAAAGGCGCTGGAACCTCTGGATCCAGGGCGGCACAGCTGTTTCTGGTCTGTGTCAGTTCTGGGCTCAACATCTCCATGGAGACTCCTGTTGCCAGAGGACGCCTTCTTGGACTTCCATGGCAAGTGACGTACCTCCATGGCTGGTTGGTTGGGTCGAGATCAGCTCCGTTCTCCAGGGAACCAGACCAGAGCGGCGTCCGGCTACTGGGGTGGAAGAAAAAGTAGGTGGGCGTGGGTTCCCCAGTTGCGTAGGTATGTTTACTACCTGCTTGCTATGAGTAGCTACTTCGCGCCTGTAGTCTTCCGCAAGCAAGCAGTTTCTACATTGAAAGTCAACGCAGTCCACATTGTCCCGGATCAAAGAAAAGTAAACGCAGCTCCTGCAACGTTGGAAATGTTCAATAGCGGCCTCCATCTGAGACCGCCGAGCCAGCTTGGCTAGCTGAGCTTTCGCGTCTCTCCCCCTATATGGAATCTGGCAGGATCACAGGACAGATAGCAGTGCTCACAGTAATTTAGCCCAACAGAGCCGCAGGATTCAAAATAAAATAAAATGATATAAAAACACAGCTTTTAAACCGAGGTCTATAGTTCAGGTTTCAGCATTCAACAGGTTTCAGTTTTGGCGTTCGACAGCGTTCAACAACAACAAACATACGTCGCACTCTGATGACGTCAGTGTCTCCTGGAGGCCAGGTCGTCTGATGCAGCACTCCATCACTCTCCTTCTTAGTCAAATAGCCCTACACAGCCTAGAGGTGTGTTTTGGGTCATTGTCGTGTTGAAAACAAATGATAGTCCCACTAAGCGCAAACCAGGCGGGATGACGTGTCGCTGCAGAATACAGTGGTAGCCATGCTGGGTGAGTGTGCCTTGAATTCTAAATAAATCACTGACAGTGTCACCAGCAAACAGATGTGTCTGTTACTTGAACTCTGAAGCATTTATTTGGGCTGCAATTTCTGAGGATGTTAACTCTAATGAAGTTACCCTCTGCAGCAGATGTAACTCTGGGTCTTCCTTTCATGTAGTGGTCCTCATGAGAACCAGTTTCATCATAGCACTTGATGGTTTTTGCGACTGCACTTTGAAGAAACTTTCAAAGTTCTTGAAATGTTCCGGATTGACTGACCTTCATGTCTTAAAGTGTTGATGGACTGTCATTTCTCTTTGCTTATTTGAGCTGTTCTTTCCATAAATTGGACTTTGTCACGTGTGCTCCCACTTCGGCCTCTAGGTCACCAGGTTGCTCAATATGGCGCACATCTGTCACCATCGTTACGCACACCTGAGCATCATCAGACTCACCTGGACTCCATCACTTCCCTGATTACCTTCCCTATATATGTCACTCTCTTTGGTTCATTCCCCAGGCATAACTGTTTCTGTTTTAGTTTCATGTCTATGTGCTGTTAGTGTTTCTTGTTTTGTATTATGTTCCATTTATTTTAAAACACTCACTCCCTGAACTTGCTTCCCGACTCTCAGCGCAAATCGTTAAGACTTGGTCTTTAACAAAATAAAGAAAAATACCAACCCTACCTTGTCACAACACAAGTGACTGGCTCAAACACATAAAGAAGGAAAAAAATTCCACAAATGTACTTTTAACAAGGCACATCTGTTCATTGAAATCCATTCCACGTGACTACCTCATGAAGCTGGTTGAGAGAATGCCAAGAGTATGCAAAGCTATCAAGGCAAAGGGTGGATACTTTGAACAATCTCAAATATAAAATATATTTGGATTTGTTTAATGCTGTTTTGGCTACTATATGATTCTATATGTGTTATTTCATAGTTCTGATGTCTTCACTATTATTCTACAATGTAGAAAATAGAACAAATAAATTAAAACCCTGGAATGAGTATGTGTGTCCAAACATTTGACTGGTACTGTACGTGGTGGTCTTCTTTCAGTTCTACAAAAACAAAATAGCCTACAGTACAGTAAACACTACAGTAATACGGTATACAAGATACACATGTAACAAGTAGTATAGCTCCCAACTTCATACAGTAATACATTAAACATTTACTTAGTTTTTTCCTTACAGTACGTATTGGAATCTACAGTCTTTACTGTGCTTTATGTTAAACTACTGTCAAGTAGTAAAAGTAGTAGAGCGGTCCAACGTCTGCAGTACAAACCTATTCTCATTTTGGAAGGTCCGGATGATGGATGCTACGGTGAAGCAGCTCAGATTGGGCAGCACTCTCTGTCCAGCCTCTCTCAAGGTCAAACCATACTTGACCACATTGTCCACCACAGTCGCCTGAATTTCATCAGAGATTACTCTCCTTGTTCTTGTTCTACCTCCATCCCCACCTCTACCTCTTTCTGCCAAGTAAAATGTCAAAGTATTTACTATACATCAAATTCCTCACATTAAGCAAACCAAATGGCACCATTCTTGTTTTTAAAAATTTATGACAGACATAGGCACACGCTGTAACGGCGTTCTTCGTTTGTCAAAAGAGAGTCGGACCGAAATGCAGCGTAGTGGTTACTCGTGTCTTTAATGAACAAAGATCGTGATACATGAAATAACTTATACATATACAAAAACAACAAACGGACCGTGAAACCTATTACAGCCTATCTGGTGGAACTACACAGGGACAGGAACAATCACCCACAAAATACAAAGCGAAACCAGGCTACCTAAATACGGTTCCCAATCAGAGACAACGAGAATCACCTGACTCTGATTGAGAACCGCCTCAGGCAGCCAAGCCTATACAACACCCCTAATCAGCCGCGATCCCAAATACTACAAACCCCAATATGAAAATACAATAACATAAACCCATGTCACACCCTGGCCTGACCAAATATATAACGAAAACACAAAATACAATGACCAAGGCGTGACACACGCCAACACATAATTTACAAACACATTATTTGTGTTTAGTGAGTTCGCCAGATAAGAGTCAGTAGGGATGACATTATGTAATATCGAAAGATGTGTGAACTGGATCATATTCCTGCCCTGCCTGAGCCTTCGATTTGTAACAAGTACTTTTAGGTGTCAGGGAAAATATATGTGAGTAAAAAGTATATTATTTTCTTTAGGAATGTAATGGAGTAAAAGTTGTCAAAAATATAAATAGTAAAGATATCCCAAAAACCGACAAAAGTAGATACTTCAAAGTATTTTTATGCCCCCCCCAAAACAAACCCTCAACATAAAAAGGGAAGTAACAAAAGAGCCACTGACAACCCAAAACTGAACAGGTGGGGTTTTAAATTAGCTACTGAAATGCATCCACGGGGGGCCTACTGGGCACTGGCCAACTCCAGTTGGGTCTTAAAAGATCCCCACCATGGACACCCACTGGATTTGATGTCCGACTAACTCAAAGAACCAACTACGGAAAGGGACTGAAAAGGATGAGGATAACCCAACTACGGAAAGGGACTGAAAAGGATGAGGATAACCCAACTAGGGAAAGGGACTGAAAAGGATGAGGATAACCCAACTACGGAAAGGGACTGAAAAGGATGAGGATAACCCAACTACAGAAAGGGACTGAAAAGGATGAGGATAACCCAACTACGGAAAGGGACTGAAAAGGATGAGGATAACCCAACTAGGGAAAGGGACTGAAAAGGATGAGGATAACCCAACTAGGGAAAGGGACTGAAAAGGATGAGGATAACCCAACTAGGGAAAGGGACTGAAAAGGATGAGGATAACCCAACTAGGGAAAGGGACTGAAAAGGATGAGGATAACCCAACTAGGGAAAGGGACTGAAAAGGATGAGGATAACCCAACTAGGGAAAGGGACTGAAAAGGATGAGGATAACCCAACTAGGGAAAGGGACTGAAAAGGATGAGGATAACCCAACTACGGAAAGGGACTGAAAAGGATGAGGATAACCCAACTACGGAAAGGGACTGAAAAGGATGAGGATAACCCAACTACGGAAAGGGACTGAAAAGGATGAGGATAACCCAACTACGGAAAGGGACTGAAAAGGATGAGGATAACCCAACTACGGAAAGGGACTGAAAAGGATGAGGATAACCCAACTACGGAAAGGGACTGAAAAGGATGAGGATAACCTAACTACGGAAAGGGACTGAAAATGATGAGGATAACCCAACTACGGAAAGGGACTGAAAAGGATGAGGATAACCCAACTACGGAAAGGGACTGAAAAGGATGAGGATAACCCAACTAGGGAAAGGGACTGAAAAGGATGAGGATAACCCAACTAGGGAAAGGGACTGAAAAGGATGAGGATAACCCAACTACGGAAAGGGACTGAAAAGGATGAGGATAACCCAACTAGGGAAAGGGACTGAAAAGGATGAGGATAACCCAACTACGGAAAGGGACTGAAAAGGATGAGGATAACCCAACTACGGAAAGGGACTGAAAAGGATGAGGATAACCCAACTACGGAAAGGGACTGAAAAGGATGAGGATAACCCAACTACGGAAAGGGACTGAAAAGGATGAGGATAACCCAACTACGGAAAGGGACTGAAAAGGATGAGGATAACCCAACTACGGAAAGGGACTGAAAAGGATGAGGATAACCCAACTAGGGAAAGGGACTGAAAAGGATGAGGATAACCCAACTACGGAAAGGGACTGAAAAGGATGAGGATAACCCAACTACGGAAAGGGACTGAAAAGGATGAGGATAACCCAACTAGGGAAAGGGACTGAAAAGGATGAGGATAACCCAACTACGGAAAGGGACTGAAAAGGATGAGGATAACCCAACTAGGGAAAGAGACTGAAAAGGATGAGGATAACCCAACTAGGGAAAGGGACTGAAAAGGATGAGGATAACCCAACTACGGAAAGGGACTGAAAAGGATGAGGATAACCCAACTACGGAAAGGGACTGAAAAGGATGAGGATAACCCAACTAGGGAAAGGGACTGAAAAGGATGAGGATAACCCAACTAGGGAAAGGGACTGAAAAGGATGAGGACAACCCAACTACGGAAAGGGACTGAAAAGGACGAGGATAACCCAACTAGGGAAAGCAGAAAGATAAAGTCCCTGTTCAACATCCTAACACAGCCACTCTAAACAGAGGTGTTGCTCTTCCACCATCTCTTTTTCCAACCGAAGCACTGGGCCACTTAAATACCTTCTGACTAATGAGGACAACAGGTGCAACTTATCCTGACCAAATAGGATGATTCCAATCAGTACACCATAACCAAAGCGAACCAACCTGGAAATTGAAAACAAAATTGAGAGAAAATCCAAAGCCTGTAACACTGGTTTAGAGGTGACTTATTGTGTATATTGTTTTGGTGTATATTTATTATCATGTGTCCATTGCTTTTACTATATACTGTAGAATAAAGAGTCTACTCTATAGTCCCTATCGGCAGTCCAGGCGGGGGAGCTAATGCTAGCCCTGTGTTCTTCATCTCCCTAGCCCTGTGTTCTTCATCTCCCTAGCCCTGTGTTCTTCATCTCCCTAGCCCTGTGTTCTTCATCTCCCTAGCCCTGTGTTCTTCATCTCCCTAGCCCTGTGTTCTTCATCTCCCTAGCCCTGTGTTCTTCATCTCCCTAGCCCTGTGTTCTTCATCTCCCTAGCCCTGTGTTCTTCATCTCCCTAGCCCTGTGTTCTTCATCTCCCTAGCCCTGTGTTCTTCATCTCCCTAGCCCTGTGTTCTTCATCTCCCTAGCCCTGTGTTCTTCATCTCCCTAGCCCTGTGTTCTTCATCTCCCTAGCCCTGTGTTCTTCATCTCCCTCCCTAGCCCTGTGTTCTTCATCTCCCCCTAGCCCTGTGTTCTTCATCTCCCCCTAGCCCTGTGTTCTTCATCTCCCTAGCCCTGTGTTCTTCATCTCCCTAGCCCTGTGTTCTTCATCTCCCTAGCCCTGTGTTCTTCATCTCCCTAGCCCTGTGTTCTTCATCTCCCTAGCCCTGTGTTCTTCATCTCCCTAGCCCTGTGTTCTTCATCTCCCTAGCCCTGTGTTCCTGTGTTCTTCATCTCCCTAGCCCTGTGTTCTTCATCTCCCTAGCCCTGTGTTCTTCATCTCCCTAGCCCTGTGTTCTTCATCTCCCTAGCCCTGTGTTCTTCATCTCCCTAGCCCTGTGTTCTTCATCTCCCTAGCCCTGTGTTCTTCATCTCCCTAGTCCCACACTAGCGCTAAATCAGTATACTAACCATCCTACAACAGTCCATCCTCTCCCTATTCCCTTGTCCCTACCCACAGCCCAGGCAAGGTGCAGGAACTAACTAACTCTGCAGCCTAGGTGCAGGAACTAACTAACACTGCAGCTCAGGTGCAGGAACTAAATAACTCTGCAGCTCAGGTGCTAGAACTAAATAACTCCGCAGCTCAGGTGCAGGAACTAACACTGCAGCTCAGGTGCAGGAACTAAATAACTCCGCAGCTCAGGTGCAGGAACTAAATAACTCCGCAGCTCAGGTGCAGGAGCTAACTAACTCTGCAGCTCAGGTGCAAGAACTAACTAACTCTACAGCTCAGGTGCAGGAACTAACTAACTCTGCAATCCAGGAACTAACTAACTCTGCAGCCCAGGTGCAGGAACTAACTAACTCTGCAGCCCAGGTGCAGGAACTAACTAACACTGCAGCCCAGGTGCAGGAACTAACTAACTATGTAGCCCAGGTGCAGGAACTAACTAACTCTGCAGCCCAGGTGCAGGAACTAACTAACTATGTAGCCCAGGTGCAGGAACTAACTCTGCAGCTCAGGTGCGGGAACTAACTAACTCTGCAGCCCAGGTACAGGAACTAACTAACTCTATAGCTAAGGTGCAGGAACTAACAAACTCTGCAGCGCGGGTGCAGGAACTAACTAACTCTACAGCTAAGGTGCAGGAACTAACCACCTCTGCAGCCCAGGTGCAGGAACGAACTAACTCTGCAGCCCAGGTGCAGGAACTAACTAACTCTGCAGCCCAGGTGCTTGAGTCCCTCTACCACAGCCAAACCTTCACCTATTCCCTTAATCCCCACACACACACCCTAGCACCTCGTCCCTACTCTAGCCACGTCCCCTCCCTAGTCTCTATCCTAACCCACAGCCCCATGTGTGCGCACACACACACACACACACACACACACACACACACACACACACACACACACACACACACACACACACACACACACACACACACACACACACACACACACACACACACACACACACACACACACACACACACACACACACACACACACACACACACACACAGGAAGAATAAGGTGGATAGAGCCCTGCCTTATAGACTCATCCTGAGCTAAATAATGTTTGTGCAGCTGGTAGGCTATATACAGCAAGCTGTGGGGGGGTTTATATTGATAAACAACTGTCTGAACTCAGAGAGGAGAGAACAGAGAACAGCTTGGTCTCTCGCTGGGATATTACAGGTGCTGAAGTACATGGTGATGCTCACTCAGTGTTGTGTTACAGAACATATGGGCGCTATGCTGACAACCACTTACTGCATTTAATCAGTCAGCCATATACGGCATATCATACTGTTTAATCAGTCAGCCATACACAGCATAGCATACTGTTTAATCAGTCAGCCATAAACAGCATATCACACTGTATAATCAGTCAGCCATACATAGCATATCATACTGTACAATCAGTCAGCCATACAAAGCATTTCAAACTGTTTAAACAGTCAACCATACACAGCATATCATACTGGTAGCTAAGGGCATGCTATATGGGGATGAATTCTATACAATGAGTCAGACTCAACATGATAGAGATGATGTTGGTGTGAAGACTGTAGACACGTGTTCAGAAAGATGGAGAAATACCATAGAGCTAGTCTTGAAGACACATGATAGAGATGATGTTGGTGTGATGGAGTTAAAGATGGAGAAAGATGGAGAAATACCATAGAACTAGTCTTGAAGACACATGATAGAGATGATGTTGGTGTGATGGAGTGAAAGATGGAGAAATACCATAGAGCTAGTCTTGAAGACACATGATAGAGATGATGTTGGTGTGATGGAGTGAAAGATGGAGAAAGATGGAGAAACACCATAGAGCTAGTCTTGAAGACACATGATAGAGATGATGTTGGTGTGATGGAGTGAAAGATGGAGAAAGATGGAGAAATACCATAGAGCTAGTCTTGAAGACACATGATAGAGATGATGTTGGTGTGATGGAGTGAAAGATGGAGAAAGATGGAGAAACACCATAGAGCTAGTCTTGAAGACACACGATAGAGAACATAGAATGGTACAGATGTAGGATCTTCATTTGAGCCAGTTTGCAACTGCAGGAAATTCTGCAGCAACAGGAAATGTGAATTATTATGTAGATTATAATCAATGGACATGTCTTGTAGGGGTTGATACATTTTATGTTAGGGCAAATCAAGTCTAAAATGTTAAAGTGGAAAATACACACTTTAGAAGCCTTTTCAAACCTAGAATATACTAAAAGTGAGCATTTCCTGCTGCGCAGGAGAATTCTCATTGAAAAAGAGAGATAGAGAGTGAGAGAGGTAATCCTAACAACAATATGTTTGGCTGACTATCCATGGCCCTCCAGAAATGTTTACTCAATGCAGTTCTGGTGCTGTGGACGTGGCTTCAATCATCAGTTAGAAGATGAGGCCATTGAGCGCAAACTTGAGAGTTGTGAAAATATTTTGCAACTTCCGGTGCACGTTTACTGTGAACACTGAGGCTGTACCCGCTTGAAGTTAGTTTTAACAGTGGTCAAGTACGCTATTGCGGCTATTTGATCCTAATGTAGGTCTATCAGAGTGGCCTACCATAAAAAAGAGAAAATGCATTCCATAACATTTTAACAGCTGTTCTATCATTCAGGCTACATTAGCAGCCAATGTGCTGTGTTCAATGTAGGCCTACATATTTAACTCGGCAAGTCCGTTATAAACAAATTCTTATTTACAATGATGGCCTAGGAACAGTGGGTTAACTGCCTTGTTCAGGAGCAGAACGACATATTCTTACCCTGTTAGCTTAGGGATTCAATCTAGCAACCTTTCGGTTAGGCTAGCTGCTGCCTTTACATGAGACTTTTAAAAAAATATGCAGGGCTTGACATGAACCTGTTTAACTACTTGTCCTTCAGACAAGGATGTGACTGAAATAGTTGTTGTGTTGTTTGATGCAAGATACCACTTTACAAAATAAAATGTATCATTATTCCCATACCATTATTACAAAGAATCAGACACTTGGATACTTAGCTTATTCAAGCTTGTCTCAAAATACAACACTGCCCATTTAAGACAAAAAAAGGACCTTTACCTGACTCGCTTTCAAAGATAGAAATGCACACGTTTTGTGCTCTTGTAAGAAGGAATCACTCCCCCATTGTAGACTGCACGTTATCTATAACTAGGCTAACAACTCACTAACTAGCAAAGGATATGAACAAATGTGTACACGTCGCTACATCTCACTTTGATCTCAAAACAAACGCATCTACTCACAACCACTCATTGTGTAAAAACAGTCCAGTTGAAAGTGAATGGCACAGATCCATATATGCCACGAGGGGTGTGGTATATGGCCAATATACCACTGCTACGGGCTGTTCTTTGGCAGGACCTGGATCCAGCCCTCAGCCGTGGAATTTTGACCATATACCACAAACCCCCGAGGTGCCTTATTGCCATTATAAACTGGTTACCAATGTAATTAGAGCATACCCGTGGTATACAGTGTGATATACCACGGTTGTCAGTCAATCAGCATTCAGGGATCGAACCACCCAGTTTATAATCGCATATAGGCCTACTGCAGCTCTGATTGGTTATGACGCACCGGTCTGTGCAGAGTACAAGCTTAAGTCGTGCCTGTCAATGTAATAGAATCCTACTCCCATGCATTCTGCTTACAACAAAATCTCATGCATAGTTTGTTTTGTTTTGGTATGTTGCATTGAAAGTGGCTTGAATATTGCCCTTATTCGATCACAATTCCCACTGTAAAGGGAAACGTTGACATTGTTAACTAATGGGGAAAACTCTAGGAAGTTGCATAAAGTTCAATCTCGTGCTTCTCTGCGCATGTTGATATTTCTTCTGCATGGCAGTCCCAGGGGAGCTGCACGCCCGCGTTCAGCTTAGAGGTAACATTGATGACAACCGACTCTCAGCTAGCAGGCGGTCTAATATTCTACAACCTGCTGGCAGGTTTGTCGCATCTGCATTTGTCAGTACGGAAACCCCTCATGTGTGTGTGTGTGTGTCTGTGTGTGTGTGTTCAGACTCACTAAACCAGATGCTTTTTCATCTGTGGACTCCCTGTGTTGAGAGAAGTTGCCAAGCAACACTGTCCACACCACAATGTTGCTAACATACACATTTCTCAGAGCTACATCTAGAGGATTAAGATCAATAAATAAATACTAGCGATCCTAAACCGAGAGAGAGAGAGAGAGAGAGAGAGAGAGAGAGAGAGAGAGAGAGAGAGAGAGAGAAAGAGAAAGAGAGAGAGCGAGAGAAGTATGATGAAAAAACTTGTCAGTCACAGTGTTTAGAAAACAGTTTCAATTCAGACAGTTCAGTTTCTTAAAACCTCTTAAGGATCTGACCCTTTTTTTCCAGTTTTCGCCTAAAATGACATACCCAAATCTAACTGCCTGTAGCTCAGGACCTGAAGCAAGGATATGCAAGTCCTTCATACCATTTGAAATGAAACTCTTTGAAGTTTGTGGTATTCTGAAATTAATGTCGGAGAATATAACACATTAGATCTGGATAAAGATAATACAAATAAAATAAAATGTTTTCATCATCTTTGAAACGCAAGAGAAAGGTCACAATGTACTATTCCAGGTTAGGCACAATTACAGATTTTGGCTACTAGATGGCAGCAGTGTATGTAAAAAGTTTTAAACAGATCCAATGAACCATTGCATTTCTGTTCAAAATGTTGTATAAAGTCTGCCCAAATGTGCCTAACTGGTTTATTAATACATTTTCAAGTGCATAACTGTGCACTCTCCTCAAACAATAGCATGGTATTATTTCACTGTAATAGCTACTGTAAATTGCAATTAGATGAACAAGAATTTAAGATTTCTTCCCATATCAGATATGTCTATGTCCTGGAAAATATTCTTGTTACTTACAACCTCATGCTAATCACATTAGCCTACGTTAGCTCAACTGTCCCGCGGGGCAGACACTGATCCTGTAGAGGTTAAAATGTGCTTCAGCTCAAAGCTATGAGATTTTCCAACTGAAAAATTCCATGAACTTGTACTGATACGAATGTCCACATGCTTCCAGTCAGAAAAGGCTGATTCATTCTATTTCAACCAGAGACAAACTGTTTATCTCATGATGTTCTCTCCAACTGTTTGGACATGATCCTCCACTTGTTGGCGAGCACATGACACATGTTCTAATTTACCTCTCTGGTATTGAAAACGCTGTAAACACTTACTGGAATTGTCCGATTGAATAAAGTCTAAACAATTCAGTGACATGTTATCATACATAAATGTCACTATTTTCTCAAAGTTGATGAAATATTACAAGAGAGTTAGTACTGCTGAGGGAAAAGACACTACGTGTTACACAACTAACTACTCTCAGCACCTACACACAGACTCTTTATTCCCTACTCTCAGCACCTACACACAGACCCTTTATTCCCTACTCTCAGCACCTACACACAGACCCTTTATTCCCTACTCTCAGCACCTACAAACAGACTGTTTATTCCCTACTCTCAGCACCTACACACAGACCCTTTATTCCCTACTCTCAGCACCTACAAACAGACTGTTTATTCCCTACTCTCAGCACCTACACACAGACCCTTTATTCCCTACTCTCAGCACCTACAAACAGACTGTTTATTCCCTACTCTCAGCACCTACACACAGACCCTTTATTCCCTACTCTCAGCACCTACAAACAGACTGTTTATTCCCTACTCTCAGCACCTACAAACAGACCCTTTATTCCCTACTCTCAGCACCTACAAACAGACTGTTTATTCCCTACTCTCAGCACCTACACACAGACCCTTTATTCCCTACTCTCAGCACCTACAAACAGACTGTTTATTCCCTACTCTCAGCACCTACAAACAGACTGTTTATTCCCTACTCTCAGCACCTACAAACAGACTGTTTATTCCCTACTCTCAGCACCTACAAACAGACTGTTTATTCCCTACTCTCAGCACCTACACACAGACCCTTTATTCCCTATTATCAGCACCTACAAACAGACCCTTTATTCCCTACTCTCAGCACCTACAAACAGACTGTTTATTCCCTACTCTCAGCACCTACACACAGACCCTTTATTCCCTACTCTCAGCACCTACAAACAGACTGTTTATTCCCTACTCTCAGCACCTACAAACAGACTGTTTATTCCCTACTCTCAGCACCTACACACAGACCCTTTATTCCCTATTATCAGCACCTACAAACAGACTGTTTATTCCCTACTCTCAGCACCTACAAACAGACTGTTTATTCCCTACTCTCAGCACCTACACACAGACCCTTTATTCCCTATTATCAGCACCTACAAACAGACTGTTTATTCCCTACTCTCAGCACCTACAAACAGACTGTTTATTCCCTACTCTCAGCACCTACAAACAGACTGTTTATTCCCTTTCAGCACCTACACACAGACCCTTTATTCCTACTATCAGCACCTACAAACAGACTGTTTATTCCCTACTCTCAGCACCTACAAACAGACCCTTTATTCCCTACTCTCAGCACCTACACACACAGACCCTTTATTCCCTACTCTCAGCACCTACAAACAGACTGTTTATTCCCTACTCTCAGCACCTACACACAGACCCTTTATTCCCTATTATCAGCACCTACAAACAGACTGTTTATTCCCTACTCTCAGCACCTACAAACAGACTGTTTATTCCCTACTCTCAGCACCTACACACAGACCCTTTATTCCCTACTATCAGCACCTACAAACAGACTGTTTATTCCCTACTCTCAGCACCTACACACAGACCCTTTATTCCCTACTCTCAGCACCTACACACACAGACCCTTTATTCCCTACTCTCAGCACCTACAAACAGACTGTTTATTCCCTACTCCCAGCACCTACACACAGACCCTTTATTCCCTACTATCAGCACCTACAAACAGACTGTTTATTCCCTACTCTCAGCACCTACAAACAGACTGTTTATTCCCTAATCTCAGCACCTACACACAGACCCTTTATTCCCTACTCTCAGCACCTACACACAGACCCTTTATTCCCTACTCTCAGCACCTACACACACAGACCCTTTATTCCCTAATCTCAGCACCTACACACACAGACCCTTTATTCCCTAATCTCAGCACCTACACACACAGACGGTTTATTCACTACTCTCAGCACCTACACACAGACCCTTTATTCCCTACTCTCAGCACCTACACACACAGACCCTTTATTCCCTAATCTCAGCACCTACACACACAGACTGTTTATTCACTACTCTCAGCACCTACACACACAGACCCTTTATTCCCTAATCTCAGCACCTACACACACAGACCCGTTATTCCCTACTCTCAGCACCTACACACAGACCCTTTATTCCCTACTCTCAGCACCTACACACACAGACCCTTTATTCCCTAATCTCAGCACCTACACACACAGACCCTTTATTCCCTACTCTCAGCACCTACACACACAGACCCTTTATTCCCTACTCTCAGCACCTACACACAGACTGTCTGAATAATCTCTCCTAACCCTGGGTGACTTTGGATAGAGGACAGGGACAAGCTTGAGTACGGAGATGGCAACTGTATCTCAACACATGATGTTGTAGTAATGATGTGTGTATAGGGTCGGTGTGTGTGTGTTGTTATAATGGTGTGTCTATAGGAATGGGGATGGGGAGTGTTGTTATAATGGTGTGTCTATGGGGACGGGGATGGGGCGTGTTGTTATAATGGTGTGTCTATGAGGACGGGGATGGGGCGTGTTGTTATAATGGTGTGTCTATGGGGACGGGGATGGGGCGTGTTGTTATAATGGTGTGTCTATGGGGACGGGGATGGGGCGTGTTGTTATAATGGTGTGTCTATGGGGACGGGGATGGGGCGTGTTGTTATAATGGTGTGTCTATGGGGACGGGGATGGGGCGTGTTGTTATAATGGTGTGTCTATGGGGACGGGGATGGGGCGTGTTGTTATAATGGTGTGTCTATGGGGACGGGGATGGGCGTGAGTGTTGATATAATACTGTGTCTATGGGGATGGGGATGGGCGTGAGTGTTGATATAATGGTGTGTCTATGGGGATGGGGATGGGCGTGAGTGTTGATATAATACTGTGTCTATGGGGACGGGGATGGGCGTGAGTGTTGATATAATGGTGTGTCTATGGGGATGGGGATGGGCGTGAGTGTTGTATTAATGGTGTGTCTATGGGGACAGGGATGGGCGTGAGTGTTGTTATAATGGTGTGTCTATGGGGATGGGCGTGAGTGTTGATATAATGGTGTGTCTATGGGGATGGGGATGGGCGTGAGTGTTGTATTAATGGTGTGTCTATGGGGACAGGGATGGGCGTGAGTGTTGTTATAATGGTGTGTCTATGGGGATGGGGATGGGCGTGAGTGTTGATATAATGGTGTGTCTATGGGGATGGGGATGGGCGTGAGTGTTGTATTAATGGTGTGTCTATGGGGACAGGGATGGGCGTGAGTGTTGTTATAATGGTGTGTCTATGGGGACGGGGATGGTGAGTGTTGATATAATGGTGTGTCTATGGGGACAGGGATGGTGAGTGTTGTATTAATGGTGTGTCTATGGGGACAGGGATGGGCGTGAGTGTTGATATAATACTGTGTCTATGGGGATGGGGATGGGCGTGAGCGTTGTTATAATGATGTGTCTATGGGGACGGGGATGGGGCGTGAGTGTTGTTTTAATGGTGTGTCTATGGGGACGGGGATGGTGTGTGTTGATATAATGGTGTGTCTATGGGGATGGGGATGGGCGTGAGTGTTGTTTTAATGCTGTGTCTATGGGGACGGGGATGGTGTGTGTTGATATAATGGTGTGTCTATGGGGATGGGGATGGGGCGTGAGTGTTGTTTTAATGGTGTCTATGGGGACGGGGATGGTGTGTGTTGATATAATGGTGTGTCTATGGGGACGGGGATGGGCGTGGGTGTTGTTATAATGATGTGTCTATGGGGACGGGGATGGGCGTGAGTGTTGTTTTAATGGTGTGTCTATGGGGACGGGGATGGGGCGTGATTGTTGTTTTAATGGTGTCTATGGGGACGGGGATGGTGTGTGTTGATATAATGGTGTGTCTATGGGGATGGGGATGGGCGTGAGTGTTGTTATAATGATGTGTCTATGGGGACGGGGATGGGCGCGAGTGTTGTTGCTGCTGCTGCAGTCATTCTCCAGTTGGCTCAGTGAAAGATGAGCTGCATTTAGGCTGCTGTCTGTTTCTCTTTCTAAACCATTCTGCTTGACTTGGTACAATAGTCTGTTTCTGTTTCTGGCTAGGGGTGATGCTGTCTGTCTGTCTCTCTGTCTCTCTGTCTCTCTGTCTCTCTGTCTCTCTGTCTGTCTGTCTGTCTGTCTGTCTGTCTGTCTGTCTGTCTGTCTGTCTGTCTGTCTGTCTGTCTGTCTGTCTGTCTGTCTGTCTGTCTGTCTGTCTGTCTGTCTGTCTGTCTGTCTGTCTGTTACTGCCTGTTACTGCCTGTCTGTTACTGCCTGGCTGTTACTGCCTGTTACTGTCTGTATGTCTGTCTGTTACTGCCTGGCTGGGTTCCCTGCCCTTAATAAGAATACAGCAGTGGCATCCTCTATTATCATGCATAACACAACATGCCTTTGGACGGACGGACGGCTTCTTGTGTCTCCTTGTGGTCACAGCAATGCTGCTCATTAGTGAGGGGACTACCTAAACTAGAGTAATACTGGTCAGGAAAGGACAACACAGCAATGCTGCTCATTAGTGAGGGGACTACCTAAACTAGAGTAATACTGGTCAGGAAAGGACAACACAGCAATGCTGCTCATTAGTGAGGGGACTACCTAAACTGGAGTAATACTGGTCAGGAAAGGACAACACAGCAATGCTGCTCATTAGTGAGGGGACTACCTAAACTAGAGTAATACTGGTCAGGAAAGGACAACACAGCAATGCTGCTCATTAGTGAGGGGACTACCTAAACTAGAGTAATACTGGTCAGGAAAGGACAACACAGCAATGCTTCTCATTAGTGAGGGGACTACCTAAACTAGAGTAATACTGGTCAGGACAGGACAACACAGCAGTGATAGCAAAGGCGTGTTCTGCCCAGCCCGGCTACATTCAGTTCAGTTCACCCCAGTTTATCTCAGTTCCGCCCATCCAAGCCTGCTCTATACACAAATGTCACATAGCCAGTAAAATTGTATAAACTACTGTGCAGCTGAGTTCTACAGCCCAATAAGAAAACCCAGATTTTACATGGTCACAAGCACACACAGGAAGCTTATATACAACCATAAAGGGCTTGGCCGGTAGGGATATCCTTGTCTCATTGCGCACTAGCAACTCCTGTGGCGGGCCAGGCGCAGTGCACGCTGAACAGGTTGCTAGGTGTATGGTGTTTCCTCCGACACATTGGTGCGGCTGGCTTCCGGGTTGGATGCGCGCTGTGTTAAGAAGCAGTGTGGCTTGGTTGGGTTGTGTTTCAGAGGACGCATGGCTTTCGACCTTCGTCTCTCCCGAGCCGGTACGGGAGTTGTAGCGATGAGACCAGACAGTAACTACTAACAATTGGATACCACGTTTTTGGGGAGAAAAAGGGGGTAAAAAAACAAACAACAACCATAAAGTTTGTCACAGTAGGTTGGTGGCGCCTTACTTGGGGAGGATGGGCTTGTGGTAACGGCTGGAGTGGAATGAATGGAATGTTATCAAATACATCCAACACATAGTTTGATGCCATTCCATTCATTCAGTTCCAGCCATTATCATGAGCCGTCCTCCCCTCAGAAGCCTCCACTGGCCCAAATTATGATCTGTCCTTCTGATCAAACATCCGTCTTAGTCCAACCATCCCATACCCTGAAAGTATCCTCCATCCTAAAAGGTGCTTACCTTTTTTTAGAAGCCTCACAGAATCCTCACTTGGGAATTCAGAGAACAACTTCTTCCTGTAAAAAAAAGATTAGGAAAGAAAATGATATTACCCACCATGATTTAGTCAGCGAGAACAAAGCTTTAAGACTTGAGTCATTTGTCATTTCCTTCAAGGTTATTTATCAAGCCAGGAGAGTGAGTGTGTGTGCGCGCGTGTGTGCGAGTGAGTGAGTGTGTGTTAGGTAGGGCTGTGGTGGTCATGAAATTTTGTCAGTCAGTGATTGTCATGCAAATAACTGCTGGTCTCTTGGTAATTGACCATTCATTAACAAAAACATGTTTGGCATCTTCCACGCATAGCCTACCAGCCCCCGATGCAGACCTTTGGAACATCAACATTTTTAAAAAAAACGAATAAATCCATTTAATATAACCTATAACCATCACAATAAATCAATTATTAATTTTAGACAGGTCTTAAGAAACACGATGTGAAGAAAATGTAGCTTATGTCAGAAGAACAGAATAGCATACTCTGAGCTGTCCTTATGTTAGGCCCTGATCTGGCTATGCCAAATGGCTGTGGGCTACACTAGTTCATTTAGCAGATGAGATTTGCTCATAATTCCAGTGGCATTATTTGTATATTATTTTATATTAAGAAGAACACAATTGAACATAGCTGAATAAAATGATTTCCGAGGTAGCGCACATGCTTCTATTCTGTGTTGAGAGGTTGACAAAGAAACAGGTCCTTTTCGACATGCTTCATTTAGAGTTATTTATTCAACTTTAGTTGTGATAAAAACGTCAGGCTATATGTTTAGATTTGTACATTCTAAGGCTGTATGATGCGACTCTAGTGATGATTTGAAAAATGTTACATGAAAGGCATGAGCTCTGTTCTGTTTCTTGCGCAGGCTGCACACACTTCATCAGTCTCTCATTCACTATCTGAAAGCACTTGATGATATTCTCATTCATCAGACTATTCTCAATTGAATCTAGTCTTACATATAACCTGCCAAGGTAAAAATCTGTCGTTCCGCCCCTGAACAAGGCAGTTAACCCACTGTTCCAAGGCCGTCATTGAAAATAAGAATTTGTTCTTAACTGACTTGCCTAGTTAATAAATAAAGGTCAAATAAAAAAATAAAATAAAAATATACACTGAGTGTACAAAGCATAAGGAACACCATCCTAATATTGAGACGCACTCAGCAATAAATCCTGCAGCAGGATAAAGCTGGGATCCTCTTCTAAATAGACTGTGTTTCACTAGGCTCTGTGGGCTATGTGCTCTGTAGGCTATGTGCTCTGTAGGCTATGTGCTCTGTAAGCTATGTGCTCTGTAAGCTATGTGCTCTCCAACTGTGTTCCAGGGGTCAAAGGCCAAAAGGCTACATTTAGAGTTATTATACCACCTGACCAAAACATATAGGCCTATAGGCTACATTTAGAGTTATTATACCACCTGACCAAAACATATCGGCCTATAGGCTACATTTAGAGTTATTATACCACCTGACCAAAACATATAGGCCTATAGGCTACATTTAGAGTTATTATACCACCTGACCAAAACATATCGGCCTATAGGCTACATTTAGAGTTATTATACCACCTGACCAAAACATATAGGCCTATAGGCTACATTTAGAGTTATTATACCACCTGACCAAAACATATAGGCCTATAGGCTACATTTAGAGTTATTATACCACCTGACCAAAACATATCGGCCTATAGGCTACATTTAGAGTTATTATACCACCTGACCAAAACATATCGGCCTTTAGAGTTATAGGCTACATTTAGAGTTATTATACCACCTGACCAAAACATATCGGCCTATAGGCTACATTTAGAGTTATTATACCACCTGACCAAAACATATAGGCCTATAGGCTACATTTAGAGTTATTATACCACCTGACCAAAACATATAGGCCTATAGGCTACATTTAGAGTTATTATACCACCTGATCAAAACATATAGGCCTATAGGCTACATTTAGAGTTATTATACCACCTGATCAAAACATATAGGCCTATAGGCTACATTTAGAGTTATTATACCACCTGATCAAAACATAGGCTATGGGCTACAACTGGAGTTGTTATGCAATCTGATCAAAACATAGGCTATGGGCTACAACTGGAGTTGTTATGCAATCTGATCAAAACATAGGCTATGGGCTACAACTGGAGTTGTTATGCAATCTGATCAAAACATAGGCTATGGGCTACAACTGGAGTTGTTATGCAATCTGATCAAAACATAGGCTATGGGCTACAACTGGAGTTGTTATGCAATCTGATCAAAACATAGGCTATGGGCTACAACTGGAGTTGTTATGCAATCTGATCAAAACATAGGCTATGGGCTACAACTGGAGTTGTTATGCAATCTGATCAAAACATAGGCTATGGGCTACAACTGGAGTTGTTATGCAATCTGATCAAAACATAGGCTATGGGCTACAACTGGAGTTGTTATGCAATCTGATCAAAACATAGGCTATGGGCTACAACTGGAGTTGTTATGCAATCTGATCAAAACATAGGCTATGGGCTAGGCTACATGATACATGTGACTATGATTGGGAAAAGAAAAGGCATGCACTTTTTCATGCCTTAGTCTGCACACACTGGGCATTATTCACAAGTGACAATATTCTCACCCATCAGACTATTCTCAATTTAATCTTGTCTTTACATATACTAAATAATATACAGTACCAGTCAAAAGTTTTACCCGACTCATTCAAGGGCTTTTCTTTATTTTTACTATTTTCTATATTGCAGAAGTGACGACATCAAAAGTATTAAATTACACGTATGGAATCACGTAGTAACCAAAAAGTGTTAAACTGTCACGTTCGTGATAATGATGAGACCAAGGCGCAGCGTGTGTAGATTTCCACATATTTTAATAAACGGAAACTCACTAAACAAAACAACAAAGAACAACCGAAACGTGAAGCTATACAAAATAGTGCTGACAGGCAACTACACATAGTCGAGATCCCACACCAGAAAGTGGGGAAAAAAAGGCCTGACTAAATATGATCCCCAATCAGAGACAACGATAAACAGCTGTCTCTGATTGGGAACCATATCAGGCCAACATAGACAAAACCCCTAGACATACAAAACCCCTAGACATACAAAACCCCTAGACATACAAAACCCCTAGACATACAAAACCCCTAGACATACAAAACCCCTAGACATACAAAACCCCTAGACATACAAAACCCCTAGACATACAAAACCCCTAGACATACAAAACCCCTAGACATACAAAACCCCTAGACATACAAAACCCCTAGACATACAAAAACCTAGAGTACCCACCGTAGTCACACCCTGACCTAACCAAAATATATATAAACAGAGATATCTAAGGTCAGGGCGTGACATAAACAAATCTATATATATTTTATATTATAGATTCTTCAAAGTAGCCACCCTTTGCGTGCATGTGTGTGTGTATTCAGCTTCAGACCCTCCCTGGCTGCACATCCATCCCATAATCCATGGTGACGGCTTAGAGCAGTGACACCCACACTCTCCTGCTGCCGTGGCGACAGGCCCAGGATGGATGGAAGCATCAGATGTAATTGGAGACCATTAAGCAAGACTCAATCCCCAATGAATGATGCACACACACACACACACACACACACACACACACACACACACACACACACACACACACACACACACACACACACACACACACACACACACACACACACACACACACACACACACACACACACACACACACACACACACACACACGCTCAAACGCACACACGCACATACACGTATGCAAGCGTGCACACACAATCGCGCACACACGCATGTATGAAGAAACACACACACACTAGCCCATAAGCACACACCCTCACACTCACAAAGGCCCACCCACACAATCACGGGCAGGCAAACAACGAATGCAAAACACACACACACACACACACAGTTCGAGCAACCAAGGAATGCCGCAGCAGGCTGCTCTGAAATGACCTTGGCTGGTGGATCTAGTCGCAGAGATTCATTTCAACTTCCATTATCAGGAAAATGGTTCTAAGTTTACATTTAAGGCTTCCTATCTGAACCACACCACCCTAAATAACTTTGCCGATCAATAATTGCCCATTTTCTTTTCAACGTGGCTTTTCCCCTGAAAAACATACAAGCTTCCAAAAACAAATTGCGCTCACAATCTTCTGCGATCACAACTCTAATTTCCTCCAGAGCAGGGAGCGCTACCGTATAATTCCGTGCCTTACCTAGAAAAACAAAGGAATTCATAATGCAGGCTCATTTGAGGTCCAAGGGAATTGGGTTAGGGAGTTGAGACACACACACACACCCCAAGCACAACAACACAAATTGAGAGGTGAAGGAGAGAGACCAGAGATGTGTCTTTGTTTATTAAAAGAGCCTCATATGGAACAAATAAACACAACACACCTCGGCAGCACCTGGCTCGGCAGCAGCTGGCTCGGCAGCGCTGGTTTCAATACTTCAACAGAGAGCTTTAGCTGGAAGGGAGGCAGTAGAAATGTAGCTTTCTCAGAAATCAATCCTAATTATCCTGGCTTCTGAAACCATAATGTGTTACAGGCAACCAATCCGACCTCAGGATAGAAAACAGATCACAGGAGGCTGCTGAGGGGAGGAACGGCTCATAATAATGGAATGGAGCAAATTAAATGACATCAAACACCTGGAAACCATGGAAACCATGAATCTGATGTATTTGATACCATTCCACTGATTCCACTCCATTACCACAAGCCTGTTGTTGGTACTTAAGGTGAGACCAACCTCCTGTGAAACAGATAGATAACCAATCGACCTGTGGACTTCTCTGAGAAATGCAACAATCAACGCGTCACTTAAATGTACATTCAGGGTAATGAATTGGCAGGTATCTCAATTGAAAGTGTTTTTTAGTCGAGGAAAAGGTTTACAGCTGTAGGATCTTAATTTGGTCAGTTTAGTTGCTGAGAATTTTCCTGCACCGCAGGAGTTTAAAAAAGGCTTCTATTGTATGCAATTTCCACTTTGAAATGTCAGACTTAATTTTCTTTAACATAAAATATATCAACCACTACAAAAATATCCATTCATTATAATACACATTTGCTGTTGCTGCAGGATTATTGTCCTGCTGTAGCAAACTGGCTCAAATTAAGATCCGTATAGAGACGTATAGCAGCATAGATAGGCTTCTCTACTAAGAGCATCCCTAGTCTTTTCTCCCAGCCTCTCTATATCCATGTATTTCTACAGGCCAACGTTCAGAGACATGCTGCCAGGTCTACCACTCACTAGTCCTCCTGTAGCCACAGTAGACCATTCTATTAGCTCACTAATCCACATCAAAGAAACTAAGCCTTTCAATGTGTGTGTGTGTGTGTGTGTACGATAGCTGTGGGCTATTCATTAATTAACCTACAGTTAGGCTATACTGAGGTTACGTCTGTTTGCTTTATTATACAATACACTCTACTGTACAGTATGGTACTGAATAAATCAAATATCCTAGTTGAACATTGATTGATTGTGTTGTATTGCAGTCAATAAAGGGCTTACGCTTACCAAGCTACTGTTGTGTGTGAGGCACGTGGGATTACTTCCTGTATAGTGTGATTCACCAGCCAACAACGTTGTCATCAAACAGTGTGGTACTACTTTAATATTTGAGAAAGTCAAGACAAGCAGAAAGTCAGAATAGGAAGTCCAAGTCATACTGGAATCAGAACATTGCGACAAATCCTCAGTAATTCTGGGGGAGGGGCCTGGGGGGATTGCCTCTACTTTCATTGGTCATAAGTGACAGGAAATGAGGCCAAAGGTGAGGACATGGATCAGGTGACCCAGCTCCAGAGGCACAGCTGGGATGGCCTCTCTGACAGTGACTGCAGCTGGGGACTGGCACCTCATCTAACAGAGAGTGTGTGTGTGTGTGTGTGTGTGTGTGTGTGTGTGTGTGTGTGTGTGTGTGTGTGTGTGTGTGTGTGTGTGTGTGTGTGTGTGTGTGTGTGTGTGTGTGTGTGTGTGTGTGTGTGTGTGTGTGTGTGTGTGTGTGTGTGTGTGTGTGTGTAATGTATGGGCCATGTATCATACATGCAGTGTATTCTATTCTCAGAGCTCAGGACTGTGCTGGTTATGCTGCTCTCTCTAACACACAAACACACATACGTCCGCACACACACCCCTCTCCTCTCTTTAGAGAGACAGGCACAGATGGGTGTTTCTGGATGGATGATCCTCCTGGAGGGGTCAAAAGCTGCAGGGAGGGAAAAGTTGGCAGGGCTGGCTGTGTGTGTGTGTTTGTTTGTTTGTTTGTTTGTGTGCCACCTCACCTCTGATCTCAGCCACCTCTTCTCTGCCTACTCTCTCTCCCCCACCTCTTCTCTGCCTCCTCTTTCTCCCCCACCTCTTCTATGCCCTCTCTCTCCCCACCTCTTCTATGCCTCCTCTTTCTCCCCCACCTCTTCTATGCCTCCTCTCTCTCCCCCACCTCTTCTCTGCCTCCTCTCTCTCCCCCACCTCTTCTATGCCTCCTCTCTCCCCAACCTCGCCTCCTCCCCCCACCTCTTCTCTGCCTCCTCTCTCCCCAACCTCGCCTCCTCTCCCCCCACCTCTTCTCTGCCTCCTCTTTCTCCCCCACCTCTTCTCTGCCTCCTCTTTCTCCCCCACCTCTTCTATGCCTCCTCTCTCTCCCCCACCTCTTCTCTGCCTCCTCTCTCCCCAACCTTGCCTCCTCTCCCCCCACCTCTTCTCTGCCTCTCTCCCCCACCTCTTCTCTGCCTCCTCTCTCTCCCCCACCTCTTCTCTGCCTCCTCTCTCTCACCAACCTCACCTCTCTCTCCACCACCTCTTCTCTGCCTCACCCCCACCTCTTCTCTGCCTCCTCTCTCTCACCAACCTCACCTCTCTCTCCCCCACCTCTTCTCTGCCTCCTCTCTCCCCCAACCTCTTCTATGCCTCCTCTCTCTCCCCAACCTCTTCTCTGCCTCCTCTCTCTCCCCAACCTCTTCTCTGCCTCCTCTCTCTCCCCAACCTCTTCTCTGCCTCCTCTCTCTCCCCAACCTCTTCTCTGCCTCCTCTCTCTCCCCCACCTCTTCTCTGCCTCCTCTCTCTCCCCCCACCTCTTCTCTGCCTCCTCTCTCTCACCAACCTCACCTCTCTCTCCCCAACCTCTTCTCTGCCTCCTCTCTCTCCCCCACCTCTTCTCTCCCCCACCTCTTCTCTGCCTCCTCTCTCTCACCAACCTCACCTCTCTCTCCCCAACCTCTTCTCTGCCTCCTCTCCCCCAACCTCTTCTATGCCTCCTCTCTCTCCCCAACCTCTTCTCTGCCTCCTCTCTCTCCTCAACCTCTTCTCTGCCTCCTCTCTCTTCCCAACCTCTTCTCTGCCTCATCTCTCCCCAACCTCTTCTCTGCCTCCTCTCTCCCCAACATCCTCCCTGCCTCCTCTCTTCCCAACCTCTTCTCTGCCTCCTCTCTCCCCAACCTCTTCTCTGCCTCCTCTCTCTCCCCAACCTCTTCTCTGCCTCCTCTCTCCCCAACATCCTCCCTGCCTCCTCTCTCCCCAACCTCTTCTCTGCCTCCTCTCTCCCCAACCTCTTCTCTGCCTCCTCTCTCTCCCCAACCTCTTCTCTGCCTCCTCTCTCCCCAACCTCTTCTCTGCCTCCTCTCTCTCCCCAACCTCTTCTCTGCCTCCTCTCTCTCCCCAACCTCTTCTCTGCCTCCTCTCTCTCCCCAACCTCTTCTCTGCCTCCTCTCTCTCCCCAACCTCTTCTCTGCCTCCTCTCTCCCCAACCTCTTCCCTGCCTCCTCTCTCTCCCCAACATCTTTTCTGCCTCCTCTCTCTCCCCCACCTCACCTCTCTCTCCCCCAGCTCTTCTCTGCCTCCTCTCTCTCCCCCACCTCACCTATGCCTCCTCTCTCTCCCCCACCCCACCTCACTCTCCCTCACCCCACCCCACTCTCCCCCACCTCTTCTCTGCCTCCTCTCTCTCCCCAACCTCTTCTCTGCCTCCTCTCTCTCCCCAACCTCTTCTCTGCCTCCTCTCTCTCCCCAACCTCTTCTCTGCCTCCTCTCTCTCCCCAACCTCTTCTCTGCCTCCTCTCTCCCCAACCTCTTCTCTGCCTCCTCTCTCTCCCCAACCTCTTCTCTGCCTCCTCTCTCCCCCAACCTCGCCTGCCTCCTCTCTCTCCCCAACCTCTTCTCTGCCTCCTCTCTCTCCCCCCAACCTCTTCTCTGCCTCCTCTCTCCCCAACCTCTTCTCTGCCTCCTCTCTCTCCCCAACCTCTTCTCTGCCTCCTCTCTCCCCCAACCTCTTCTCTGCCTCCTCTCTCTCCCCAACCTCTTCTCTGCCTCCTCTCTCTCCCCAACCTCTTCTCTGCCTCCTCTCTCTCCCCAACCTCTTCTCTGCCTCCTCTCTCTCCCCAACCTCTTCTCTGCCTCCTCTCTCCCCAACCTCTTCTCTGCCTCCTCTCTCTCCCCAACCTCTTCTCTGCCTCCTCTCTCTCCCCCAACCTCTTCTCTGCCTCCCCCAGCTCTCTCCCCAACCTCTTCTCCCCCTCCTCTCTCTCCCCCCAACCTCTTCTCTGCCTCCTCTCTCTCCCCAACCTCTTCTCTGCCTCCTCTCTCTCCCCAACCTCTTCTCTGCCTCCTCTCTCTCCCCAACCTCTTCTCTGCCTCCTCTCTCTCCCCAACCTCTTCTCTGCCTCCTCTCTCTCCCCAACCTCTTCTCTGCCTCCTCTCTCTCCCCAATCTCTTCTCTGCCTCCTCTCTCTCCCCAACATCTTTTCTGCCTCCTCTCTCTCCCCCACCTCACCTCTCTCTCCTCCAGCTCTTCTCTGCCTCCTCTATCTCCCCCACCTCACCTATGCCTCCTCTCTCTCCCCCACCCCATCTCACTCTCCCTCACCCCACCCCACTCTCCCCCACCTCTTCTCTGCCTCCTCTCTCTTCCCCACCTCACCTCTCTCCCCCACCTCACCTCTCTCTCCCCCACCTCACCTCTCTCTCCCCCACCTCACCTCTCTCTCCCCCACCTCACCTCTCTCCCCCACCTCACCTCTCTCTCCCCCACCTCAACTCTCTCCCCCACCTCACCTCTCTCCCCCACCTCACCTCTCTCCCCCACCTCACCTCTCCCCCCACCTCACCTCTCTCTCCCCCACCTCACCTCTCTCTCCCCCACCTCACCTCTCTCCCCCACCTCACCTCTCTCTCCCCCACCTCACCTCTCTCCCCCACCTCACCTCTCTCCCCCACCTCACCTCTCTCTCCCCCACCTCACCTCTCTCCCCCACCTCACCTCTCTCTCCCCCACCTCACCTCTCTCTCCCCCACCCCACCTCTCTCCCCCACCTCACCTCTCTCTCCCCCACCTCACCTCTCTCTCCCCCACCTCACCTCTCTCTCCCCCACCTCTTCTCTGCATCCTCTGTCCCCCACCGCTTCTCTCTCTCTCTCCTCTCTTTCCCCCACCTCACCTCTGCTCTCCACCACCTCTTCTCTGCCTCCTCTCTCCTCTCTTGGCTGTATCACAACTGGCCGTGATTGGGAGTCCCATAGGGCGGCGCACATTTGGCCCAGCGTCCTCCGGGTTTGGCCAATGTAGGCCGTCATTGTAAATAAGAATATGTTCTTAACTGACTTGCCTAGTTAAATAAAGGTTAAATAAAAAGTAAAAGGATAGAGAAAGAGAGGGTTGGATAGAGGGAGAAGATAGAGAAAGAGAGGGTTGGATAGAGGGAGGATAGAGGGAGAAGATAGAGAAAGAGAGGGTTGGATAGAGGGAGGATAGAGGGAGAGGATAGAGAAAGAGAGGGTTGGATAGAGGGAGAGGATAGAGAAAGAGAGGGTTGGATAGAGGGAGGATAGAGGGAGAGGATAGAGAAAGAGAGTGAGGATAGAGGGAGGATAGAGGGAGAGGATAGAGAAAGAGAGGGTTGGATAGAGGGAGGATAGAGGGAGAGGATAGAGAAAGAGAGGGTTGGATAGAGGGAGGATAGAGGGAGAGGATAGAGAAAGAGAGTGAGGATAGAGGGAGAGGATAGAGAAAGAGAGTGAGGATAGAGGATAGAGAAAGAGAGGGTTGGATAGAGGGAGGATAGAGGGAGAGGATAGAGAAAGAGAGTGAGGATAGAGGGAGGATAGAGGGAGAGGATAGAGAAAGAGAGTGAGGATAGAGGGAGGATAGAGGGAGAGGATAGAGAAAGAGAGGGTTGGATAGAGGGAGGATAGAGGGAGAGGATAGAGAAAGAGAGGGTTGGATAGAGGGAGGATAGAGGGAGAGGATAGAGAAAGAGAGTGAGGATAGAGGGAGGATAGAGGGAGAGGATAGAGAAAGAGAGGGTTGGATAGAGGGAGGATAGAGAAAGAGAGGGTTGGATAGAGGGAGGATAGAGGGAGGATAGAGGGAGAGGATAGAGAAAGAGAGGGTTGGATAGAGGGAGGATAGAGGAAGAGGATAGAGGGAGAGGATAGAGAAAGAGAGGGTTGGATAGAGGGAGGATAGAGGAAGAGGATAGAGAAAGAGAGGGTTGGATAGAGGGAGGATAGAGGGAGAGGATAGAGAAAGAGAGTGAGGATAGAGGGAGGATAGAGAAAGAGAGGGTTGGATAGAGGGAGGATAGAGGGAGAGGATAGGGGGAGAGGATAGAGAAAGAGAGTGAGGATAGAGGGATGAGGGGGAGGATAGACGGAGAGGATAGAGAAAGAGAGTGAGGATAGAGGGAGGAGGGGAGGATAGAGGGAGAGGATAGAGAAAGAGAGTGAGGATAGAGGGAGGAGGGGGAGGATAGAGGGAGAGGATAGAGAAAGAGTGAGGATAGAGGGAGGAGGGGGAGGATAGACGGAGAGGATAGAGAAAGAGAGTGAGGATAGAGGGAGGAGGGGGAGGATAGAGGGAGAGGATAGAGAAAGAGAGTGAGGATAGAGGGAGGAGGGGGAGGATAGAGGGAGAGGATAGAAGGAGAGAGGGAGAGAGGGAGGATATAGGGAGAGAGGAAGGATAGAGGGAGAGGATAGTGGGAGGAGGGAGAGGATAGAGGATAGAGGGAGAGGATAGAGGGAGAGGATAGAGGGAGAGGATAGAGCAGGCCTGGGTTGTCTTAGCTCTCCTGATCAACACCTGTGATTGCTTTATGCCTCTCTAATGAATCTATTTTATCACGCCCAGAAATCTGCTCCTTTTATTCTCCGTCCCCAACGCACTAGACGACCAGTTCTTATAGGCTTTAGCTGTACCCTTATCCTCCTCCTCTGTTCCTCTGGTGATGTAGAGGTTAACCCAGGCCCTGTAGCCTCCAGTTCCACTCTTATTTCCCAGGCGCTATCATTTGTTGACTTCTGTAACCGTAAAAGCTTTGGTTTCATGCATGTTAACATCAGAAGCCTCCTCCCTAAGTTTTTTTTTTACTGCTTTGAGCACACTCTGCCATCCCGAATGTCCTAGCCGTGTCTGAATCCTGGCTTAGGAAGACCACCACAAATTCTGAAATTTCTATCCCCAACTATAACATTTTCCGCCAAGATAGAACTGCCAAAAGGGGTGGAGTTGCAATCTACTGCAGAGATAGCATGCAGAGTTCTGTCTTTACTATCCAGGTCTGTGCCCAAACAGTTCGAGCTTCTACTTTTAAGAATCCACCTTTCCAGAAATAAGTCTCTCACGGTTGAGGCTTGTTACAGACCCCCCTCAGCCCCCAGCTGCGCCCTGGACACCATATGTGAATGAATTGCCCCCCATTTATCTTCAGAGTTTGTACTGCTCGGTGACCTAAACTGGGATATGCTTAACACCCCGGTCGTCATACAACCTAAGATACATGCCCTCAATCTCACCCGAATGACCATGGAACCTACCAGGTACAACCCCAAATACGTAAACTCAGGCACCCTCATAGATATCATCCTGACCAACGTGCCCTCTAAATTGTATTTATTTATCCATTATTTTACCAGGTAAGTTGACTGAGAACACATTCACATTTGCAGCAACAACCTGGGGAATAGTTACAGGGGAAAGGAGGGGGATGAAAGAGCCAATTGTAAACTGGGGATTATTAGGTGACCATGATGGTATGAGGGCCAGATTGAGAATATAGCCAGGACACCGGAGTTCAGTGCCATGGGATCTTTAATGACCTCAGAGAGTCAGGACACCCGTTTAACGTCCCATCCGTAAGACGGCACCCTACACAGGGCAGTGTCCCCAATCACTGCCCTGGGGCATTGGGATATTATTTTAGACCAGAGGAAAGAGTGCCTCCTACTGGCCCTCCAACACCACTTCCAGCAGCATCTGGTCTCGCATCCAGGAACTGACCAGACCAACCCTGCTTAGCTTCAGAAAAAAGCTAGCAGTGGTATGCAGGGTGGTATGCTGCTGGCAATAACACAATAATAATAATAATAATAATAACGCAATAATACACCTCTGCTGTCTTCAACCAGGATCTCAGCGATCACTGCCTCATTGCCTGCATCCGTAATGGGTCTGCGGTCAAACGACCTCCACTCGTCACTGTTAAACGCTCCATCAAACACTTGAGCGAGCAGGCCTTTCTAATCGACCTGGCCTGGGTATCCTGGAAGGATATTGATCTCATCCCGTCAGTAGAGGATGCCTGGTTATTCTTTAAAAGTGTTTTCCTCACCATCTTAAATAAGCATACCCCATTCAAAAAATGTAGAACCAGGAACATATACACTGCCTTGCGAAAGTATTCGGCCCCCTTGAACTTTGCGACCCTTTGCCACATTTCAGGCTTCAAACATAAAGATATAAAGCTGTATTTTTTTGTGAAGAATCAACAACAAGTGGGACACAATCATGAAGTGGAACGACATTTATTGGATATTTCAAACTTTTTTAACAAATCAAAAACTGAAAAATTGGTTCGCTTCATACTCGTCGCCAAACCCACTGGCTCCATGTCATCTACAAGACCCTGCTAGGTAAAGTCCCCCCTTATCTCAGCTCGCTGGTCACCATAGCATCTCCCACCTGTAGCACACGCTCCAGCAGGTATATCTCTCTAGTCCCCCCAAAACCAATTCTTTCTTTGGCCGCCTCTCCTTCCAGTTCTCTGCTGCCAATGACTGGAACGAACTACAAAAATCTCTGAAACTGGAAAAACTTATCTCCCTCACTAGATTTAAGCACCAACTGTCAGAGCAGCTCACAGATTACTGCACCTGTACATAGCCCACCTATAATTTAGCCCAAACAACTACCTCTTTCCCAACTGTATTTAATTTATTTATTTATTTTGCTCCTTTGCACCCCGTTATTTTTATTTCTACTTTGCACATTCTTCCATTGCAAAACTATCATTCCAGTGTTTTTACTTGCTATATTGTATTTACTTTGCCACCATGGCCTTTTTTGCCTTTACCTCCCCTATCTCACCTCATTTGCTCACATCGTATATAGACTTGTTTATACTGTATTATTGACTGTATGTTTGTTTTACTCCATGTGTAACTCTGTGTCGTTGTATCTGTCGAACTGCTTTGCTTTATCTTGGCCAGGTCGCAATTGTAAATGAGAACTTGTTCTAAAAGGCCTACCTGGTTAAATAAAGGTGAAATAAATAAAATAAATAAAAGGATATGCATATTATTGGTACCATTTGAATGGAAACACTTTGACGTTTGTGGAAATGTGAATGTAGGAGGATATAACACAATAGATCTGAACCTTCAACTTATCGCAGTGAAATTTTGTTTGTTTGTTGTTAGGAGCTCTCCTCAAACAATAGCATGGCATTTTGTCACAGTAATAGCTACTGTAAATTGGACAATGTAGTTATATTAACAATAATTTAAGCTTTCAGCTGATCTAAGGCACTTACATGTACTGTTGACGGGAGGCCTATCCCTAAGACTGTTCTGTTGACGGGAGGCCTATCCCTAAGACTGTTCTGTTGACGAGAGGCCTATCCCTAAGACTGTTCTGTTGACGGGAGGCCTATCCCTAAGACTGTTCTGTTGACAGGAGGCCTATCCCTAAGACTGTTCTGTTGACGGGAGGCCTATCCCTAAGACTGTTCTGTTGACGGGAGGCCTATCCCTAAGACTGTTCTGTTGACGGGAGGCCTATCCCTAAGACTGTTCTGTTGACGGGAGGCCTATCCCTAAGACTGTTCTGTTGACGGGAGGCCTATCCCTAAGACTGTTCTGTTGACGGGAGGCCTATCCCTAAGACTGTTCTGTTGACGGGGCCTAGGCCTATCCCTAAGACTGTTCTGTTGACAGGAGGCCTATCCCTAAGACTGTTCTGTTGACGGGAGGCCTATCCCTAAGACTGTTCTGTTGACGGGAGGCCTATCCCTAAGACTGTTCTGTTGACGGGAGGCCTATCCCTAAGACTGTTCTGTTGACAGGAGGCCTATCCCTAAGACTGTTCTGTTGACAGGAGGCCTATCCCTAAGACTGTTCTGTTGACAGGAGGCCTATCCCTAAGACTGTTCTGTTGACGGGAGGCCTATCCCTAAGACTGTTCTGTTGACAGGAGGCCTATCCCTAAGACTGTTCTGTTGACGGAGGCCTATCCCTAAGACTGTTCTGTTGACGGGAGGCCTATCCCTAAGACTGTTCTGTTGACGGGAGGCCTATCCCTAAGACTGTTCTGTTGACTGTTCTGGACAGGAGGCCTATCCCTAAGACTGTTCTGTTGACGGGAGGCCTATCCCTAAGACTGTTCTGTTGACGGGAGGCCTATCCCTAAGACTGTTCTGTTGACGGGAGGCCTATCCCTAAGACTGTTCTGTTGACAGGAGGCCTATCCCTAAGACTGTTCTGTTGACGGGAGGCCTAGACTGCCTATCCCTAAGACTGTTCTGTTGACAGGAGGCCTATCCCTAAGACTGTTCTGTTGACGGGAGGCCTATCCCTAAGACTGTTCTGTTGACGGGAGGCCTATCCCTAAGACTGTTCTGTTGACAGGAGGCCTATCCCTAAGACTGTTCTGTTGACGGGAGGCCTATCCCTAAGACTGTTCTGTTGACGGGAGGCCTATCCCTAAGACTGTTCTGTTGACAGGAGGCCTATCCCTAAGACTGTTCTGTTGACGGGAGGCCTATCCCTAAGACTGTTCTGGTGACAGGAGGCCTATCCCTAAGACTGTTCTGTTGACGGGAGGCCTATCCCTAAGACTGTTCTGTTGACAGGAGGCCTATCCCTAAGACTGTTCTGTTGACGGGAGGCCTATCCCTAAGACTGTTCTGTTGACGGGAGGCCTATCCCTAAGACTGTTCTGTTGACAGGAGGCCTATCCCTAAGACTGTTCTGTTGACGGGAGGCCTATCCCTAAGACTGTTCTGTTGACGGAGGCCTATCCCTAAGACTGTTCTGTTGACGGGAGGCCTATCCCTAAGACTGTTCTGTTGACAGGAGGCCTATCCCTAAGACTGTTCTGTTGACGGGAGGCCTATCCCTAAGACTGTTCTGTTGACGGGAGGCCTATCCCTAAGACTGTTCTGTTGACAGGAGGCCTATCCCTAAGACTGTTCTGTTGACAGGAGGCCTATCCCTAAGACTGTTCTGTTGACGGGAGGCCTATCCCTAAGACTGTTCTGTTGACAGGAGGCCTATCCCTAAGACTGTTCTGTTGACTGTTCTGTTGAGGGAGGCCTATCCCTAAGACTGTTCTGTTGACGGGAGGCCTATCCCTAAGACTGTTCTGTTGACGGGAGGCCTATCCCTAAGACTGTTCTGTTGACGGGAGGCCTATCCCTAAGACTGTTCTGTTGACGGGAGGCCTATCCCTAAGACTGTTCTGTTGACGGGAGGCCTATCCCTAAGACTGTTCTGTTGACGGGAGGCCTATCCCTAAGACTGTTCTGTTGAGGCCTATCCCTAAGACTGTTCTGGAGGCCTATCCCTAAGACTGTTCTGTTGACGGGAGGCCTATCCCTAAGACTGTTCTGTTGACGGGAGGCCTATCCCTAAGACTGTTCTGTTGACGGGAGGCCTATCCCTAAGACTGTTCTGTTGACGGGAGGCCTATCCCTAAGACTGTTCTGTTGACGGGAGGCCTATCCCTAAGACTGTTCTGTTGACGGGAGGCCTATCCCTAAGACTGTTCTGTTGACAGGAGGCCTATCCCTAAGACTGTTCTGTTGACAGGAGGCCTATCCCTAAGACTGTTCTGTTGACGGGAGGCCTATCCCTAAGACTGTTCTGTTGACGGGAGGCCTATCCCTAAGACTGTTCTGTTGACGGGAGGCCTATCCCTAAGACTGTTCTGTTGACAGGAGGCCTATCCCTAAGACTGTTCTGTTGACAGGAGGCCTATCCCTAAGACTGTTCTGTTGACAGGAGGCCTATCCCTAAGACTGTTCTGTTGACGGGAGGCCTATCCCTAAGACTGTTCTGTTGACAGGAGGCCTATCCCTAAGACTGTTCTGTTGACGGGAGGCCTATCCCTAAGACTGTTCTGTTGACGGGAGGCCTATCCCTAAGACTGTTCTGTTGACGGGAGGCCTATCCCTAAGACTGTTCTGTTGACGGGAGGCCTATCCCTAAGACTGTTCTGTTGACAGGAGGCCTATCCCTAAGACTGTTCTGTTGACGGGAGGCCTATCCCTAAGACTGTTCTGTTGACGGGAGGCCTATCCCTAAGACTGTTCTGTTGACGGGAGGCCTATGCCTAAGACTGTTCTGTTGACGGGAGGCCTATCCCTAAGACTGTTCTGTTGACGGGAGGCCTATCCCTAAGACTGTTCTGTTGACGGGAGGCCTATCCCTAAGACTGTTCTGGTGACAGGAGGCCTATCCCTAAGACTGTTCTGGTGACAGGAGGCCTATCCCTAAGACTGTTCTGTTGACGGGAGGCCTAACCCTAAGACTGTTCTGTTGACAGGAGGCCTATCCCTAAGACTGTTCTGGTGACAGGAGGCCTATCCCTAAGACTGTTCTGTTGACAGGAGGCCTATCCCTAAGACTGTTCTGTTGACGGGAGGCCTATCCCTAAGACTGTTCTGTTGACGGGAGGCCTATCCCTAAGACTGTTCTGGTGACAGGAGGCCTATCCCTAAGACTGTTCTGGTGACAGGAGGCCTATCCCTAAGACTGTTCTGTTGACAGGAGGCCTATCCCTAAGACTGTTCTGTTGACAGGAGGCCTATCCCTAAGACTGTTCTGTTGACAGGAGGCCAATCCCTAAGACTGTTCTGTTGACGGGAGGCCTATCCCTAAGACTGTTCTGGTGACAGGAGGCCTATCCCTAAGACTGTTCTGTTGACAGGAGGCCTATCCCTAAGACTGTTCTGTTGACTGTTCTGTTGACAGGAGGCCTATCCCTAAGACTGTTCTGGTGACAGGAGGCCTATCCCTAAGACTGTTCTGTTGACAGGAGGCCTATCCCTAAGACTGTTCTGTTGACGGGAGGCCTATCCCTAAGACTGTTCTGTTGACAGGAGGCCTATCCCTAAGACTGTTCTGGTGACAGGAGGCCTATCCCTAAGACTGTTCTGGTGACAGGAGGCCTATCCCTAAGACTGTTCTGTTGACAGGAGGCCTATCCCTAAGACTGTTCTGTTGACAGGAGGCCTATCCCTAAGACTGTTCTGTTGACAGGAGGCCTATCCCTAAGACTGTTCTGTTGACAGGAGGCCTATCCCTAAGACTGTTCTGTTGACAGGAGGCCTATCCCTAAGACTGTTCTGTTGACAGGAGGCCTATCCCTAAGACTGTTCTGTTGACAGGAGGCCTATCCCTAAGACTGTTCTGGTGACAGGAGGCCTATCCCTAAGATAGGCGTCCCTTCTTAAACCCTTTACAATGAGGATCTGTGGAATGATTTGGATTTTTATGAATTCTTTAAAAGACAGGGTCTTGAAAAAAGGACGTTTCTTTTTTTTTGCTGAGTTTATGTATGAAAACAGACATGTTCAGTGATGAAATATAACACGTTTAAGGCACAGGTCATCTCTTACTGACTCTCACCTCGCAGCAATCCTGTGCATGGCGACGTCAGAAACTATACCTGACTTCACTGCTCTAGTCAATGCCCATCAGAGACTTCACTCCTCACACTGATTGAGTGGTTTAAATGTAATGTTGAGCTCTCTCTCTTTCTTGTGTTTTTGTGCATAGCCGTTAACAAGAGCTCTGTCCGTGGTGCTGAATGCAGTGTACTTTTCCCTCCGTGTAGTTTATTGTTTACATGTTAAATAATGAAAATCCCTACCAAAAGGAGAACATGGATGTTCTTCATTGCCGTACATGTTAAAAAGTAAAATAAGTAGCATATCTGTACGTGATTTACAGTAGATATATCTGTCAACACAGTCAGACACACGATGTATAATCCTGTAATATGATTCTGGCCCGCGATGGCAAAAATATCTTCTAATAATTGCCCAGGCCTGGGATAGAGGGAGGATAGAGGGAGAAAATAGAGGGAGAGAAGGAGGATAGAGGGAGACAGTGAGGATAGAGGAAGGGGGGGGGGTGGAGAGAGGAGGGGAGGAAGGATGTGTGTTTGAAGCAAAAGTTCTGTATTCCAGTTTGGAGAAGCGATCCCCTGCAGAACGCGGGTGCCTGTCGATAGAGAGAGATAGATTTACTTCTCCAAAAGGAGACACACACATTTCAAGTTAGGGAGCATGTTGCTCAAAACAAAGAGAAAGAGCACCACGGTAGAGAGAAAATATTTCCCACACACAAAAACAACGCTTCATTACCAGTCAGTCTCACTGACTACATTATCTGAAAGTTACACTCACACCGCACACTAACTCCAGCACATATGTATCTAAGCCTACACACATAGTGTATTTAGCTAAGCCTACACACATAGTGTATTTAGCTAAGCCTACACACATAGTGTATTTAGCTAAGCCTACACACATAGTGTATTTAGCTAAGCCTACACACATAGTGTATTTAGCTAAGCCTACACACATAGTGTATTTAGCTAAGCCTGCACACATAGTGTATTTAGCTAAGCCTACACACATAGTGTATTTAGCTAAGCCTGCACACATAGTGTATTTAGCTAAGCCTACACACATAGTGTATTTAGCTAAGCCTACACACATAAACAGTGTATTTAGCTAAGCCTACACACATAAACAGTGTATTTAGCTAAGCCTGCACACAAAAACAGTGTATTTAGCTAAGCCTGCACACACAAAAACAGTGTATTTAGCTAAGCCTGCACACATAAACAGTGTATTTAGCTAAGCCTGCACACACAAAAACAGTGTATTTAGCTAAGCCTGCACACACAAACAGTGTATTTAGCTAACCCTACACACACAAACAGTGTATTTAGCTGAGCCTACACACACAAACAGTGTATTTAGCTAAGCCTACACACATAAACAGTGTATTTAGCTAAGCCTACACACATAAACAGTGTATTTAGCTAAGCCTACACACATAAACAGTGTATTTAGCTAAGCCTACACACATAAACAGTGTATTTAGCTAAGCCTACACACATAAACAGTGTATTTAGCTAAGCCTACGCACACAAACATTGCACCTGTCTGCAAAATCCCCGTCTTTCACACTCACACACTTTCACTCCCAGTCCCCAACCAAACCCATCCCCAAAACATCCCCAACCTCACCCCAACCCCAAAGGGGTCCCCTGAGCCCAGGAGGATGAGTACCACCAGAAAGGAGAGCAGAGCTCTTTGTCCCCTGAGGCCAGGAGGATGAGTACCACCAGAAAGGAGAGCAGAGCTCTGTGGCCCCTGAGGCCAGGGGGATGAGTACCACCAGAAAGGAGAGCAGAGCTCTGTGTCCCTTGAGGCCAGGAGGATGAGTACCACCAGAAAGGAGAGCAGAGCTCTGTGTCCCCTGAGGCCAGGAGGATGAGTACCACCAGAAAGGAGAGCAGAGCTCTGTGTCCCCTGAGGCCAGGGGGATGAGTACCACCAGAAAGGAGAGCAGAGCTCTGTGTCCCCTGAGGCCAGGGGGATGAGTACCACCAGAAAGGAGAGCAGAGCTCTGTGTCCCCTGAGGCCAGGGGGATGAGTACCACCAGAAAGGAGAGCAGAGCTCTGTGTCCCCTGAGGCCAGGAGGATGAGTACCACCAGAAAGGAGAGCAGAGCTCTGTGTCCCCTGAGGCTAGGAGGATGAGTACCACCAGAAAGGAGAGCAGAAAGGAGAGTCAGCAGGAATCTACATACAATATGATAATAGACATGTGGGTCTTCATACAGTGGGTGTCTTCAGAGCCTTTGGGATACAACACAGAAAACAGGAAAGAGGAATTCTGCTGTAAAGGAAGGCTGCTCAAAAACAGTTTGAGAACATAGATTGAGAACATACACACATGCACCTACTAATGCATGCACAAGCACACACACACACACGCACGCACATGCACACACTTGTCAACCCACTGTAATTTATAGCAGCTTCTTTTAACACACATAGGAGGTACATTCACAGTTCACCACAGAAAGAAAATGTTTAACTTTACTGTCAACTCCAGTCAACTATGTAAAATGTATGTAAAGCGATGGCCTCATTTAAATAGGACCTCCAGCCACTTGTAATTCATTGAGATAAAGCGCTCCCTAATTTAAAAACGGAAACACTCATGGTTTGAGGACAGCTATGCCCTTGGGACTGAATAACATGGAGAGAGATGAGAGGAGGATGAGAGATGAGAGAGGAGGATGAGAGATGAGAGAAGGATGAGAGATGAGAGAAGGATGAGAGATGAGGATGAGAGATGAGAGAGGAGGACGAAAGATGGGAGAGGAGGACGAAAGATGGGAGAGGAGAATGAGAGATGAGAGAGGAGGATGAGAGATGGGAGAGAGAGATGAGAGAGGAGGATGAGAGATGGGAGAGAGAGATGAGAGAGGAGGATGAGAGATGGGAGAGGAGGATGTTAGATGGGAGAGGAGGATGAAAGATGAAAGAGGAGGATGAGAGATGGGAGAGGATGAGGGATGGGAGAGGAGGATGAGGGATGGGAGAGGAGGATGAGGGATGGGAGAGGAGGATAAAATCGAGCACACAGGCATGCAATCTCTATAGAAAACATTGGCAGTATAATGGCCTTACTGAAGAGCTCAGTGACTTTCAACGTAGCACCGTCATAGGATGCCACATTTCCAACAAGTCAGTTCATCAAATTTCTGCCCTGCTAGAGCAAGAGCTGCCCTGGCCAAATATCTAGGAGCAACAATTGTTCAATTGCCGCGAAGTGATAGGCCACACACGCTCACAGAACGGGACCGCCGAGTGCTGAAGCTCGTAGCGTGTCAAAATGGTCAGATTGCTTGCAACACTCACTGCCAAACGTCGGCTGGAGTGGTGTAAAGCTCGCCGCCATAGGACTCTTGAGCAGTGGAAACGTATTCTCTGGAGTGATGAATCAGGCATTACCATCTGGCAGTCTGAAGGACGAGTCTGGGTTTGGCGGATACCAGGAGAACGCTGCCTGCCCGAATGCATAGTTCCAACTGTAAAGTTTGGTGGAGGAGGAATAAGGGTCTGGGGCTGTTTTTCATGGTTCAGGCCCCATAGTTCCAGTGAAAGGGAATATTAACGCTACAGCATATAATGACATTCTAGATGATTCTGTGCTTTCAACTTTGTGGCAACAGTTTGGGGAAGGCCCTTTCCTGTTTGAGCATGACAATGCCCAAGTGCACAAATCAAGGTCCATAAAGAAATGGTTCGTCGAGATCGGTGTGGAACAACTTGACTGGCCTGCACAGAGCACTGACCTCAACCCAATCGAACACCTTTGGGATGAATTGGAACACCGACTGCGAGCCAGGCCTAATCGCCCAACATCAGTGCCCAACCTCACTAATGAATGGAAGCAAGTCCCTGCAGCAATGTTCCAATATCTAGTGGAAAGTCTTCCAAGAAGAGTAGAGGCTGTTACAGCAACAAAGAGGGGACCAACTCCATATTAATGCCCATCAACAGCATCAATAGTACAACTTCCAGCAAAACAACATGTGAGATGTGCATCCATATTACAGTACAATACAGTATGTTCACATTTTTACATGTACATTTAGATATATTGATTTTTTGTGTGATTTTCAGTAGGATCCAAAAGGTTGCCTCCCACAGGAAGGAGAGGCAGAATATTATCAGACAATTTCCAGAGTCCAAGAGAAACATTAAATACGGATGAAGCAGTTGTACTCTGTAGCCTTTAAGAGAAACGGTGAACGTGTGAAAGGACTCCAGTATCAATATGTCCAGGTAAGATGTCTGTTCAATAACCAAACAGGGTACATACACCGCTATGCATAATGTCAAGTACTGTAAAACAGTGGATTGACTGTATATTAGAGAGTAAAATGGAGAAGCCAGACAAACTGCACATACATTCATCTTTGTGGATGAAGCTGGATTCAACCTGGCAAAAACACACCGCAGGGGAAGAAATGTGGTTGGACAGAGAGTAACCGTGGATGTCCCAGGCCAGAGAGGAGCTAACATCACAATGTGTGCAGCACTGTCCTGTGAAGGTTTGCTGTTACACAAACTTGTGAACTTGTGGCCAAATGCAGGAGAGAGGGAGAACTAGAACCCTCACAGTACTGTACAGTATGAGTGTTATATTATACATGTTGATGAGAACTAGAACCCTCACAGTACTGTACAGTATGAGTGATTATACTATACATGTTGATGAGAACTAGAACCCTCACAGTACTGTACAGTATGAGTGTTATACTATACATGTTGATGAGAACTAGAACCCTCACAGTACTGTACAGTATGAGTGATTATACTAGACATGTTGATGAGAACTAGAACCCTCACAGTACTGTACAGTATGAGTGATTATACTAGACATGTTGATGAGAACTAGAACCCTCACAGTACTGTACAGTATGAGTGTTATACTATACATGTTGATGAGAACTAGAACCCTCACAGTACTGTACAGTATGAGTGTTATACTATACATGTTGATGAGAACTAGAACCCTCACAGTACTGTACAGTATGAGTGTTATACTATACATGTTGATGAGAACTAGAACCCTCACAGTACTGTACAGTATGAGTGTTATACTATACATGTTGATGAGAACTAGAACCCTCACAGTACTGTACAGTATGAGTGATTATACTATACATGTTGATGAGAACTAGAACCCTCACAGTACTGTACAGTAGGAGTGTTATATTATACATGTTGATGAGAACTAGAACCCTCACAGTACTGTACAGTATGAGTGATTATACTAGACATGTTGATGAGAACTAGAACCCTCACAGTACTGTACAGTAGGAGTGTTATATTATACATGTTGATGAGAACTAGAACCCTCACAGTACTGTACAGTATGAGTGATTATACTAGACATGTTGATGAGAACTAGAACCCTCACAGTACTGTACAGTATGAGTGTTATACTATACATGTTGATGAGAACTAGAACCCTCACAGTACTGTACAGTATGAGTGATTATACTAGACATGTTGATGAGAACTAGAACCCTCACAGTACTGTACAGTATGAGTGATTATACTATACATGTTGATGAGAACTAGAACCCTCACAGTACTGTACAGTATGAGTGATTATACTAGACATGTTGATGAGAACTAGAACCCTCACAGTACTGTACAGTATGAGAGATTATACTAGACATGTTGATGAGAACTAGAACCCTCACAGTACTGTACAGTATGAGTGTTATACTATACATGTTGATGAGAACTAGAACCCTCACAGTACTGTACAGTATGAGTGATTATACTATACATGTTGATGAGAACTAGAATCCTCACAGTACTGTACAGTATGAGTGATTATACTATACATGTTGATGAGAACTAGAACCCTCACAGTACTGTACAGTATGAGTGATTATACTATACATGTTGATGAGAACTAGAACCCTCACAGTACTGTACAGGAGGAGTGATTATACTATACATGTTGATGAGAACTAGAACCCTCACAGTACTGTACAGTATGAGTGATTATCCTATACATGTTGATGAGAACTAGAATCCTCACAGTACTGTACAGTATGAGTGTTATACTATACATGTTGATGAGAACTAGAATCCTCACAGTACTGTACAGGAGGAGTGATTATACTATACATGTTGATGAGAACTAGAACCCTCACAGTACTGTACAGTATGAGTGATTATACTAGACATGTTGATGAGAACTAGAACCCTCACAGTACTGTACAGTGATTATACTACACATGTTGATGAGAACTAGAACCCTCACAGTACTGTACAGTATGAGTGATTATATTATACATGTTGATGAGAACTAGAACCCTCACAGTACTGTACAGTGATTATACTATACATGTTGATGAGAACTAGAACCCTCACAGTACTGTACAGTATGAGTGTTATACTATACATGTTGATGAGAACTAGAACCCTCACAGTACTGTACAGTATGAGTGTTATACTATACATGTTGATGAGAACTAGAACCCTCACAGTACTGTACAGTATGAGTGATTATACTAGACATGTTGATGAGAACTAGAACCCTCACAGTACTGTACAGTGATTATACTACACATGTTGATGAGAACTAGAACCCTCACAGTACTGTACAGTATGAGTGATTATATTATACATGTTGATGAGAACTAGAACCCTCACAGTACTGTACAGTGATTATACTATACATGTTGATGAGAACTAGAACCCTCACAGTACTGTACAGTATGAGTGTTATACTATACATGTTGATGAGAACTAGAACCCTCACAGTACTGTACAGTATGAGTGATTATACTAGACATGTTGATGAGAACTAGAACCCTCACAGTACTGTACAGTGATTATACTACACATGTTGATGAGAACTAGAACCCTCACAGTACTGTACAGTATGAGTGATTATATTATACATGTTGATGAGAACTAGAACCCTCACAGTACTGTACAGTGATTATACTATACATGTTGATGAGAACTAGAACCCTCACAGTACTGTACAGTATGAGTGTTATATTATACATGTTGATGAGAACTAGAACCCTCACAGTACTGTACAGTATGAGTGTTATACTATACATGTTGATGAGAACTAGAACCCTCACAGTACTGTACAGTATGAGTGTTATACTATACATGTTGATGAGAACTAGAACCCTCACAGTACTGTACAGTATGAGTGATTATATTATACATGTTGATGAGAACTAGAACCCTCACAGTACTGTACAGTGATTATACTACACATGTTGATGAGAACTAGAACCCTCACAGTACTGTACAGTATGAGTGATTATACTAGACATGTTGATGAGAACTAGAACCCTCACGGTACTGTACAGTGATTGTACTGTACAGTGATTATACTACACATGTTGATGAGAACTAGAACCCTCACAGTACTGTACAGTATGAGTGATTATATTATACATGTTGATGAGAACTAGAACCCTCACAGTACTGTACAGTGATTATACTATACATGTTGATGAGAACTAGAACCCTCACAGTACTGTACAGTATGAGTGTTATATTATACATGTTGATGAGAACTAGAACCCTCACAGTACTGTACAGTATGAGTGTTATACTATACATGTTGATGAGAACTAGAACCCTCACAGTACTGTACAGTATGAGTGATTATATTATACATGTTGATGAGAACTAGAACCCTCACAGTACTGTACACTGATTATACTACACATGTTGATGAGAACTAGAACCCTCACAGTACTGTACAGTATGAGTGATTATACTAGACATGTTGATGAGAACTAGAACCCTCACAGTACTGTAGAGTATGAGTGATTATACTAGACATGTTGATGAGAACTAGAACCCTCACAGTACTGTAGAGTATGAGTGATTATACTAGACATGTTGATGAGAACTAGAACCCTCACAGTACTGTACAGTATGAGTGATTATACTAGACATGTTGATGAGAACTAGAACCCTCACAGTACTGTACAGTATGAGTGTTATACTAGACATGTTGATGAGAACTAGAACCCTCACAGTACTGTACAGTATGAGTGTTATACTAGACATGTTGATGAGAACTAGAACCCTCACAGTACTGTACAGTATGAGTGTTATACTATACATGTTGATGAGAACTAGAACCCTCACAGTACTGTACAGTATGAGTGTTATACTATACATGTAGATGAGAACTAGAACCCTCACAGTACTGTACAGTATGAGTGTTATACTATACATGTTGATGAGAACTAGAACCCTCACAGTACTGTACAGTGTGAGTGATTATACTATACATGTTGATGAGAACTAGAACCCTCACAGTACTGTACAGTGTGAGTGATTATACTATACATGTTGATGAGAACTAGAACCCTCACAGTACTGTACAGTATGAGTGTTATACTATACACGTTGATGAGAACTAGAACCCTCACAGTACTGTACAGTGATTATACTACACATGTTGATGAGAACTAGAACCCTCACAGTACTATACAGTATGAGTGATTATACTACACATGTTTTTTGTAATCATTATTGCATCCCTGGAATTTCAGGAATGTGTTTTTTGCTTCAACTTTTAATTTTTCAATAAAGTGAAAAGGTGTTATTCTTATTCTACAATGAAATACTGATTTATGTATAAAAACAAAACATTCAAACATTCAGAGAGAAAAGTTCATAATTTATGTAATGCTCACTGATAGTGTTTTTTAATTCAATGTGTTATGAGTGACAATGCTTTCTGAATGAGAATTGTTGCCAGTGTTATGGTCCAACAAACTTATTTTGAGGCATGTATGAAGTGTTTGTGGTTTGAGTGGAGTGAGTTTTGGAGGTGAGATAAACTGTTTGGCCAAGATGCATGTTGGTAAATGCAGACTGTGTGAAGAGTTCTGAAAAAGTGGCTTCAGTATTGACCGATGCTTGTTAACAATTTTTAAAACTGTAAGAATATAAGGGTGTGTGTGTGTGTGTGAATGCCAGTGTTCTGTGTGTGTGTGTGTGTGTGTGTGTGTGTGTGTGTGTGTGTGTGTGTGTGTGTGTGTGTGTGTGTGTGTGTGTGTGTGTGTGTGTGTGTGTGTGTGTGTGTGTGTGTGTGTGTGTGTGTGTGTGTGTGTGTGTGTGTGTGTGTGTGTGCCAGTGTTCTGTGTGTGTGTGTGTGTGTGTGAATGCCAGTGTTCTGTGTGTGGGTGTGTGCCAGGATCGACGACCACAGAACGATCCCCCATGGCCACACCAGGTCTCCACGGTGCCATCCACAACTCATCAGTACACTGCCCGGTGTGCCAGGAGACACCACTATCTCCCCTCTCTCTCCATCTGTTTCTCCTGGGTTTATCTGCTTCTTACTCTCACTTTCTCATCTCTCAGCCTCCCACTTTCTGAGATTCTCTCTCACTTTCTCATCTCTCAGCCTCCCACTTTCTGAGATTCTCTCATCTCTCAGCCTCCCACTTTCTGAGATTCCCTCTCTCTCTCTCTCTCTCTCTCTCTCTCTCTCTCTCTCTCTCTCTCTCTCTCTCTCTCTCTCTCTCTCTCTCTCTCTCTCTCTCTCTCTCTCTCTCTCTCTCTCTCTCTCTCTCTCTCTCTCTCTCTCTCTCTCTCTCTCTCTCTCTCTCTCTCTGAGGGGTTCACTCTGTAGCTTTCGAGAAGTGATGGAGGATTTAAACTCAGTCAACCCCTCCACTCTCTAACCCTCTACTAACATGACCAAGCTAGCTAGAACTCTACACAGTCTGTGAGGGAGACAACCTAAAACAACAACTATTACTGCTAACAGAAATCTAAGAGAAGCTATAAGTCATAGCACTGTATAGCTGATAGCAACAACAATACATTTATAACATTGCTCCAGTCAACACAACTGAACCGTTGAAGGACAGACATGATTTAGTAGCCCGAAAACAAGGGCTGAGGAGAGGACAACAAACAGAGGGAAAGAAAGCGAGCGATAACTGGTGGAGTAGCAGCAACACCAGGAGGATCTGATGATGATCTGATCCTGTGCCGAGGGCAACACTGTGAAATGGAAAAGTTTTCATGAGGAAAAGGATTTCCATTTCAGAATAAATAAATAGGCAAAGGCAGGCAGAAGGCAGGCGCAAGCCACACACACACATACACACTTCCAGCAGACGTGAGACGAAAGTACGGTGAGAGCACAGAGGAATGTTTATTGACTTTTATGAATTATATTTGAACATTGCGTAGTGGTGTGTGAACTTGACGTATTTGTGTGAGTGTGTGAACTTGGCGTAGTCGTGTGTGTGTGTGTGTGTGTGTGTATATGAACGTGGCGTAGTTGTGAGAGAGAAGGGGAGAAGGCTGTTTGCTGCCTGTACTTGGGGTGTACGGGGGGAGGTGGGCAGTGTAACTATGGTAAACAGGACAAGGAATGCAGATGAAAGGAACATGGCACCCAATTACTGGGCTTCTCTCTCTATCCTTGCTCTCTCTCTCTCTGGAAACCAATACAGAGTATGGGGGGAGAAGAAACAGGGTGATTCATTCTAAATAAACAACACCTCTGACTCCACATGAAAATAACCAATGCTGTGTGGACATTATCTCGAATCTTAAATGTTTTTTCTGCTGTCCCCATAGGAGAACCCTGTTTTCCTCCCCTTCTTCTCCCAATTGGTAGTTACAGTCTTCTCTCATCACTGCATCTCCCGTAAGGGTCTCGGGAGAGGCGTGCATTCTCTGAAACCCGACCAAGCCGCATAGCGTAACCTTAACCCAGCGCAATGGGACAAGGACATCCCTGCCGGCCAAACCCTCTCCTAACCCGGATGACGCTGGGCCAATTTTGCACCGCCCCATTGGTCTCCCGGTTGCGGCTTGTGGCGACAGAGCCTGGACTTGAACCCAGAATCTCTAGTGGCACAGCTAGTGATACAGTGCCTTAGACCAATGCAGTACCTTAGACCAATGCCCAAGGAATGTGTCTGACTAGACAACTTTGTGGCAGCAGGCATAGAAAATACAATAGCTAACTACAGCATCCATGCTTCTCACAAGGGTACAGTACTAGGGTCTGATGCTACCGAACAGGATTATTTCCATGGTCACAGAACTGTAATGTAGATATTTAAATGTGTGTCTAATAATTGTCACGGATAGGCTTGTCTCTTAAAGCTGGTTCGCTGGCCAAAGCACCATTTCTTCTAACAGCACAGCAGTCCCCTCCCTTCCTCGCAGACAGACAGACAGAGACAGACGAAGCCCAAGGACACTTCTCTTCACTACCACCCTGAAATGTCATTTCAATGTATTAAAATCCATTAAAATGCATATCGCTCACTACACCCAGCCCCCTCAATGGAGGGCTCTGATAAAAACAATCAACTGTGCAAATCACTCTCCCACTCAGCTGCAAATGCTGAAAACACACATTTCACAGCCTAATTGACAAAAGCCTCACAGAGCCACTCTCCTCCTCCTCTTCCTCCTGCTGCTGCTTCTACTCTTCCTCCTGCTCCTCTTCCTCTTCCTGCTGCTTCTCTTCCCCTCCACCTTCACTTCCTCCTCCAAAATAGTCCCTCCCTCCCTCCTTCAGTCCTCCTCTTCCTCCTCATGCTTTCTCAGTTCAACTGCCTTACCTCACTGGTGTGCTTCAGTAGGCCACCATATCACTTGGCGGCACCCAGTCCCTCTAATGTCACCATAGCAGCTTTAACTATAAACCAGAAATTTGACAAAACATCACAGGTTTCTTAAGAAAAAAGGCCATTGTAATGTGATGTCCATATCTTGTTATAGTGTTGTTACTGTTACTGGTTCATCCACTGGCTGTGTTTCCATATGCAACATGATGATGCTTTCTACTGATTTGCATTAGCGATTGGTCCTGCTGCTACGCTCATGTCTTTACTTAGGGTGGTATTCATCACTAGGCAACCAAAAATAAGAAAACAGACTCAAACAGAGAAGGATTACCTGAACAAGCAAATGCTTGTTTTCATTTTCCTTTGCAAATAGTTGTACCACATTTTGCATGAATGAATATCTATGAAAACTGAATGTGATGTCAACATCAGATTACTGTAGGTCTAACTGTGAGTCATCACTATAACCCCTGTCTCATATCTGTCTGTGCATTAGGTAAACAGCATGATCCTGTTGCGCAGTGCAGAGGCTCCAGAGAAGATCACATTGCTCCACCAAGCCCACACAGAGTCACAGAGAGTAAAGTTCACCAGGTTCTACCCGTCCCTCATCATCCCTTGTCCATTCTTTACTACCTTTTCTTTAGCCTCAACCACCACCACAACATGCCTGGCCGTGACCATCTTAAACTACTGAAGACTACATGTTGAGAGTGCTAAAGACCGCTGGGCCACTAAATGAAAAGGTCACTGGATTGAATCCCAGAGCTGACTAGGTGAAAAAAACTGTTGATGTGCCCTTGAGCAAGGCACTTAACCCTAAGTTGTTCTGGATAAGAGCGTCTACTAAATTACTTACTGACAAGAACAACAATCCATTTACCTCCTGAAGCATGGCACCAGACTGCTGCACTACTGGAAACTTGTGGTAATTTGCAGTAAAACACATCTCTTTAGCACAGCCTCACTGTTGTGATTGAGAGATATACACTGAGCATACAAAACATTAAGAACACCTGCTCTTTCCATGACATACTGACCAGGTGAAAGCTATGATCCCTTATTGATATGATCCCTTATTGAATTAACAATAACAAATGGTTTGATGAAGAATGCAAAAACATAAGAAAGAAATTGAGAAACCAATCCAACCAAAAACAGAAACCCAGATAACCTGATCCTTCGCTATGGTGAAACACTAAGACAATACAGAAATACACTATGGGAAAAGAAGGAACAGCACGTTAGAAATCAGCACAATGTAATTGAAGAATCCATAACCACTTCTGGGAAAATTGGAAAACACTAAACCAACAGCAACACGAAGGGTTATCTATCCAAAATGGAGATGTATGGATAAACCACTTCTCCAATCTTTTTATAATATAATAATAATAATAATATATGCTTTAGCTATAACAAAGTCAATTAACAGCAAAAAGATGATCAAATGCAAAAGGACCACTCTCTATAACAAAGAATTAACAGCAAAAAGATGATCAAATGCAAATCTTAGAATCAACTATTAAAGGCTACCAAAACATACTGAATTCTCCAATTACGTTGAATGAACTACAGGTCAAAATACAAACCCTCCAACCCAAAAAGGCCTGTGGTGTTGACGCTATCCTCAATTAAATTATAAAATGTACAGACCACAAATTCCAATTGGCTATATTTAAACTCTTTAACATCATCTTTGGCTCTGGCATCTTCCCCAATATTTGTAACCAATGACTGATCACCCCAATCCACAAAAGTGGAGACAAATTTGACACCAGTACGGCAACTGCTCAGCCTCTGACCGCAAGGCACTACAGAGGGTAGTGCATACGGCCCAGTACATCACTGGGGCTAAGCTGCCTGCCATCCAGAACCTCTACACCAGGCAGTGTCAGAGGAAGGCCCTAAAAATGGTCAAAGACCCCAGCCACCCCAGTCATAGACTGTTCTCTCTACTACCGCATGGCAAGCCGTACCGGAGTGCCAAGTCTAGGACAAAAAGGTTCCTCAACAGTTTTTACCTCCAAGCCATAAGACTCCTGAATAGGTAACCAAATTGCTACCCGGACTATTTGCATTGTGAGCCCCCCCCACACACACAGGACACACGGACACACGAAGAAATGAGAGAAACTTAGCCTGTGTGGACACCTGAAGTGATTAACGCAAGAGGCTGGAGCTACCTAAGCTTCCTGTGGTCTACTCTGATTCCTGCCATCCTCCTCTCTGATGAGGCTAGAGACTATAGACATAGAGGCTGGAGGCTAGAGCTGGGTTAACTGTGGAACTGCCTGTACTTCCTGTGGGCTCTGACCCTTGTCTCCTCTCTGCTGGATCCCTGTCTCTTTGCTGAGAGCTCTGAGAGCCGCAGCCATCAGAGAGCGATTTGAGGGGCAGTCAGGGGGGCAGGCAGGCCCAGTCAACTGCAGCTGGCCAGCTCCAGAGCTCTGACCCAGCACTCTGCAGCACACAATCACCACAGTCCAGTCAGCTGGGGATATGTGGGATGGATGATGGACACATTCTCTACACTCAACACAATTATGTTTAAGTGCAGCAAAAAGTACGAAAGTACTAAATTCTGCTATGTTATCAAACTGGGAGTATGGGACTTTGCACCACAGACTCATATTAGAGCAGGCATGTATAGAGGCCTACAGTACTGCAGACAGTGTGTGTAGTAGGCTAATGTGCTAGTGGTGTGTTTTAAGTGGGAGTTTCAGGTTATGAATCAGTGCTGGTAAAATGTAATAAAGAGTGCTCAATTATGTTATCAAACTGGGACTTCCCAGTACAGCGACGTGTAGGGAGAGTGGACAGCGAGTGTGCTGTGTAGTAGGCTACTGTGCTACTGTGCTACTGTGCTTCTGTGCTACTGTGGTGTAGGTGTAATTGGCAGACTCAGGTTATGAATTAGTGGTTGGTGAAATCCAATCAGGCCAAACCAGTCATATCCTGAGGAATCCTCTTAGTGGAGAAATGCTTTGTTCCTGAGCCACTGGCCTAACGATGAGTCTGCTGCACTCAGTGCACTGACCTACGCACACACACACACAAACACACACACACATCACGTTTTGATCAAGCAGACTAGGATATGTTCCGGGTCGCCTCTGGGAATAAAATTGACGTATACACTGACTCTGTGACTGGGTTCATCAGGAAGTGCATCCGGGACGATGCGCCTACTGTGACGATTAAAGCTTATTCAAACCAGAAACCGGGGATAGATGGCAGCATTCATGCAAAACTGAAAGCGTGAACCACCACATATAACCAAGGTGACTGGGAACATGGATGTGTACAAACAACTATGACCTCCGCCCAAGAAAGCAAAAGTTACAAAACTAAATGACAATCGTCCCATAGCACTCACTTCTGTAATTATGAAGCGCTAGATAAGGACTATATCACCTCCATCTTACCTGACACCCTAAACCAGGGGTCAACTAGATTAAGCCGCAGATGGTCAGGGGGCAGAAACACAATTACAAAGAACTAATTTCAGGAAACTAGGCATATGTCACACGTCACTACTTCACAGGAGAGGCATTTGAACGTAAAAATGTTTTTTTTTGCTGCCAACATACTGACTTAAATCTCTAGCCACTTTAATAATTCAAAATTGGATGTAATAAATGTATCACTAGTCGGTGCTCGGCGGTCGTCGCCGGCCTACTAGCTGCCACCGATCCATTTTTCCTTTTCGTTTGTGTCTGTCTGTTATTGTTATCACCTGTGTTTTGGTGGGTTTATTAACCTCCGCTGCCCGCTAGCCTTTCTGCGGGATTATTTGTGCTTGTGAGCTCTGTTAGGGGTGCGTGTTTGCTCTGTTAGGGGTGCGTGTTTGCTCTGTTAGGGGTGCGTGTTTGCTCTGTTAGGGGTGCGTGTTTGCTCTGTTAGGGGTGCGTGTTTGCTCTGTTAGGGGTGCGTGTTTGCGCCACAGGGTTTTTCCCTCACAGTCGTTGTACTGTGGGAACTATATTTAGGAGTAGAGGTTTCACCTCCGTGTGTTTCATGATTTTCCCCGCCTGTTGTTGGTGGGTTGGGATTTATAATAAACGACTGTGCAAACTGGAATTCCTTGCTCTCCTGCTCCTGACTCCTGCACCTACCTCTTCTTAGGAGGCACCTAACATATACTGTACTCTATACCATCTACTGCATCTTGCCTATGCAAGATGGCCATTGGTCATCCATATATTTTTATGTACATATTCTTAATCATTCCTTTACACTTGTGTGTATAAGTTAGCTGTTGTGAAATTGTTAGATTGCTTGTTAGATATTACTGCATGGTCGGAACTAGAAGCACAAGCATTTTGCTACACTCACATTAACATCTGCAAACCATGTGTTTGTGACCAATAAAATGTGATGAAAAAACAAATGCACTGTCCGCAAACGCAGGGCTCCCCAGAGGGGGGTGAAGTCAGCCCAATGAACCATCGGGGGAACACTGTCTACCCTCCAGGAAATACAGCACCCGGTGTCACAGGAAGGCCAAGAAGATTATCAAGGACCTCAGCCGGGATCGAGAGACTGACAAACAGCCACCGCTACCCTGGCCTCTGCCCAGTACCCTACTCTGCCCCTTAGCCGGCTACCACCCATTGATTATTAAAAATCATGGAAATATTGTATGCTTGTTTGACATTTACTGCATTGATCAATAGCATTTTGCTGCATCAGCCAAAAACCTGCTAAACTGTGTAGGTGATCAATACAAATCTATATGATTTCATGTTCACAAACACACACTTATACACACATGTACATACACGCTTGGCGCACGCACACGGTGCATGAATGGCGCAAGCATACACTAGTGTGTACACGCCACACAGACGGAATAAATACAACACGCACACACAGTGAATATACATGAGTCTACCGGGATCAGAAATAACAACACGTCAAATTAGATTTGATTTGATTTCCTGTCTTTCCCCTTGGTAGTGCATCCTCCCACAGAACCACCAACGGCTCTAAGCGCTTGGCTTCTGGGATGCTTAATTGTCCCAGAGGGGCTGTTAGAACATAAGAACACTGTTATAATGCTTTTAGGATGTTAGAATGGAACATTAGAATGCCACAAGGCTCTATAGATTCCCTCCATCACATGCTCCAGTGGAGCTGAGGCAGCACATTACATCACCATACGGGTCACTGCTGAGTGATGCAGATAGAAGGGGAGAGAGGACAAAGTATTCAGCAAGACACATCACTAACACAACGCTTATTTCATCCGCTCACTGCTTCGGGACCAATGACAGATATATACATTAAATGACTGATAGGGGACACAGTTCCACCATCTTGGCACTCCCTCACCACTGTAAAAAATATTTTGGAAGATATAGAAATGGATTTATTCATGACTACATTTGTTTATGCCACATTTACTATATTACAGACACCGTAATACATTATTTTAAATTATATTATATGAGCTAATCATACAAATACAAATATTTTCCATTAAGTATAATTTTTTGAGATGGCTAATTTTACTGTCCACACTAGAACAAAAAAATAAATACATTTGGCCCTTGAAACATTTAATTGAAATACTGTAGAATTCCATTCATTCCTATGAAGGACTGCTCCTACTGGGGATTGTCAATATGGCCGACAGGTGGCTTCAACGCCTCTCAATGGCCCATACTGTAAATAGCATCAGCAGTCCAGAGTTTATATAAACAAACTGAAATATCACATTTAGATAACTATTCAGACCCTTTACTCAGTACTTTGTTGAAGCACCTTTGGCAACGATTATAGCATGATGCTACACATTTGGCACACCTGTATTTGGGGAGTTTCTCCCATTCTTCTCTGCAAATCCTCTCAAGCTCTGTCAGGTTGGATGGGGAGCTTCGCTGCACAGCTATTTTCAGGTCTCTCCAGAGATTGATCGGATTCAAGTCCGGGCTCTGGCTGGGCCACTCAAGGACATTTGGAGACTTGTCCAGAAGCCACTCCTGCGTTGTCTTAGCTGTGTGCTAGTGGTCATTGTCTTGATTGAACTCTTTGGCCTGAATGTCCAGCGTCACATCTGGAGGAAACCTGGCACCATCCCTACGATGAAGCATGGTGGTGGCACCATCCCTACGATGAAGCATGGTGGTGGCAGCATCATGCTGTGGGGATGTTATTCAGCGGCAGGGACTGGGAGACTAGTCAGGATTGAGGCAAAGCTGAATGTAGCAAAGTACAGAGAGATCCTTGATGAAAACCTGCTCCAGAGCGCTTAGGACCTCAGACTGGAAAAAGGGGTCTGAATACTTTCCAAATGCACTGTACGCAATATGCGGACACCCTTCAAATTAGTGGATTTGGTTATTTCAGCCACGCACATTGCTGACAAGTGTATAAAATCGAGCACACAACCATAGAGAAACATTGGCAGTAGAATGGCCTTATTGAAGAGCTCAGTGACTTTCAGCGTGGCAACGTAATTGGATCACGCCTTTCCAACAAGTCAGTTCGTCAAATTTCTGCTCTGTTAGACTGCAAACATAAGCTCTCAGAATGGGACCGCTGAGGGCTGAAGTGCACAGCGTGTAAAATCGTCTGCCATCGGTTGCAACACTCCCTACCGAGATCCAAACTGCCCCTGAAAGCAACGTCAGCACAAGAACAGTTTTTCAGGAACTTCATGAAACGGGTTTCCATGGCCGAGCAGCCATACACAAGCCTAAGATCACCATGTGCAATGCCAAGTTTTGGCTGGAGAGGTGTAAAGCTTGCCGCCATTGGACTCTGCAGATGTGTGTGTGTGTTTGTCTGTAGTGATGTGTTTGTCTGGAGTGATGAATCGCGTTTCACTCTTGGCAAATGCCAGGAGAATGCTACTTTCCCGAATGCATAGTGCCAACTGTAAAGTTTGGTGGATGAGAAATGCTTCACAGAGTTCAAGTAACAGACACATCTCAATATCAACTGTTCAGAGGAGATTGAGTGAATCAAGGCCTTTGTCGTGACTTGACTTTAACATTAATCTGAAGACTGTTATTTATTTAATTAACTAACTATGTTTAATTCTTACCCAATTAAATTAGTCACGTAACAATCAACAAATTAGGATCTGGGGCACCACGAGAGCGGTTCTTTAAAGAGTTACCATCTCCCGAATTAAACTCAAAAAGGTCTTTACCTATCACATCTATAAACAGTCAACTTATTAATCATAACCTCATATCATATCACCATTTATAACATCCTTGCATCTGCAAAAACCTGAGCCTTACTTATGATTCAGTACTACACAAATTGGTTTAATTATTTATTTACTAGTTAATTAAATGGGAAAACAGGATAAACACACACACACACACTATGCCCCCATTATTGACTGAAAAAAGGTCCCTAGAGGATAGACAACATGAATACTTGTTAAAGAAGAGTTGGAGAGGGAGAGAGGGACAGAGACACTTAACATTGCCACATTTAGAAACTACTCTCACCTACAATAACCATATACTTTGCACACGAACTGCCACCCGCTTTGAGCAAGAAATCATGAATGCATTTACGTGAAATGCCTGAGTTTGCCGTGGATCTCTCATGAATGGGGCAGTCTTGGAAAGGGGGTGGGCCTTTTCGTGGCACTCTTGTAAGACTCTTATTGTCCGAAATGCATCCAACAACTCTTCAGCTGTAGTCCTTCTTCGTAGTTACCCGGTGACATGTCGTGTAGTCCTGAACAGAACTACAGAGTTGATTTTCCTTCCATTCGCTCTTGAAGATGCTTCTTTGAAGATAGGCTGGTCAGCCGTAAACTATGGTTTGAGCAGAGTAACAGGATGCTCCAACTTAAATTTTGAAGATACTTTACTTAGGACAGCTAATCAGCCGTACCAGTGATTGTCCGGGAGGTGAGTTTATTGTCTCAACCTCGTGTTGAGATTCAAAGTTCACACCATTTTAAATATATAGCTACCGCTTCACGCTTTTTCTGGTTCAATGTGTTAATTTCTTAACCCATCATTTATATATTTTGCTTGTAAGGGGCAGTTTGACACGCTCTCTGACCTCACTTCGGGGCGGTAATTACTCACTGTGCAAAGTTATGGAAAACAATTATCTCGTATAGCTTCTCAAATCACATCCCTCTCTTAACAAAAACACTTTCATAATTGTTCATATTACATGCACAACCCATAGTATAGCAACTCCAGCTATGTAGTGTGTGTACTTTCCAAGTTACAGTATGTTACAGATGTCATAAAAAAAATGTTTTTAATGACATCACAAAATAACAACCAAAATGACATTAGTGTTCTATGGATCGCCTCTGACCAATGAGTTTGAGTTTATTTCTACAGGGACAGTGCACATTCATCAACGTCTCAGTAAAAGTGCCAGTTTTTCAACCACAGTCCCTGGACAGGTTATCAAAAACAATCACAATAACAATAAAAACATTCAATGAGCAGTGAGCACACGCAGAGCAACATAGGACAAGCAAGACATAGCATGCAGACAGACCAACATAGCACAAAAAAGCAACAAGACAAAATCCATAAAAGCAACAAAGTGTTTCCACACCTCACAAGCTACAGACAACAGACAACATGGAAAGTGGAAATACACAACTAGGGATAATGTTCTCAAGTCTGATTGGCCTTTAGTCAAGTCTTCATGTTTTCTTGTGAAAGTGTGATAGGTGGTGTAGTTGCGTGTGTCTGATGGCAGTGTATTCCAGACATGTGAAGCTCTCACAGAAAAGCAGATTGACTGAAGGTGCTTTACCTAAAGGGAACTATACAGTCACCTCTCATGGCAGACCTTGTGGATCGGCTGCCATATGTTTGGGTTTTCTGTTTAACAGAAGTACTGAGTGGAGGGGGAGGAGCCAGGCCATTTAGGATATGGAATACAAGACATGCGTCGGTGTATTGCACAACATTTTCCCAACTCAGGAACTCATGCTTTCTGAGGATGTAACAGTGATGATGGATATTGAGCTTTCTATCAAGCACTTTGAGAGCCTGTTTGTAGACAGACTGAATGTTGTACAGCAAGCTTGGGTCCAACTAATCAAGCAGTATGTTAAGTGGGGGAGTATCATAGATTTGAAGTATAGTTTTGCTACCTCTGTAGTCAAACATGTTTGTCTAAATCGGAAATGAGCTAAATTGAATTTGGTTATTTTTGTTAGGTTTTTAACACCTGCTTTTTAAAAGAGAGGTTGGAATCAAGTATGATGCCAAAGTACTTAAAATCAGATACCACCTGGAGCTTCTCCCCTGACACATAGACATCTGGCTCAGTAGCATCAGTTTCCCTCTTTGTGAAGAACAGACAGACAGTTTTTTTTCACATTGAGATGCAAACATGAGTCACTGAGCCACTTTGTAACATGGACCATTACAGTAGTGAGTTCTTGTGCAGCTTGTTGCTTGCTCTTTGCATGCACATATATCACTGTATCATCTGCATACATTTGAACTTCAGACCCAGTACAGACAGAAGGCAGATCATTAATGTACAGGCTGAACAGGAGGGGCCCCAGCACTTGACCCTTCGGGAACGCCCACATCATAGCTAAGAGTGGGTGACAGCTCATTGCTCACTCTGACACGTTGAGTTCTGCCTTCGAAGTATGATTTCGTCCATCTCAAGGCATCGGGGGGAAAAGTTGAACTTGGACAATTTTGTGATGAGAACCTCATGATTAACAGTATCAAAGGCCTTCCTTAGGTCCAGAAACGCAGCCCCAACAATGCCCCCTTTGTCCATCTTGGACTTCACAATTTCCAGAAGAAAGCAGTTGGCCGTTTCTGTGGAGTGTTTCGCTCTGAAGCCAAACTGCATGGAGTGTAATGTGAAGGGGCTGTTGTTGAGGTGGGCAATCAGTTGTTCTGCTACACACTTTTCAACACAAAATTCCCCACATTCTACATTCAAAATATTGTAGCAGTTTTCACTTTTTAAAGTGTTAAGAGTTTCAGTGGGAAAAGGTCTGTTGAGACAAAGCACAGGCCTGGATCTTCTCGCTTGATTCACAACAGGGTGTGAGTGCCAATCCGCACTAGTTCTATCCTCCCCCTCTACAGGTGAAAGGGGGTCTGATTGAAGTTAGTCATTGCAAACCTGATCTGACCTATTTGAATTCTTGTGGTCAGTCATGACACCTTCATGGTTGAATTGCTGCAGAGAAACCACTACTAAAGGATACCAATAATAAGAAGTGACTTGCTTGGGCCAAGAAACACAAGCAATGGACATTACACTAGTGGAAATCTGTGACACTGTCTGTGATTTATTTAGAATTCAAGGCACATTTAACCAGCATGGCTACCATAGTGGGACTATCATTTGTTTTTCAACAGGACAATGACCCAACACACCTCCAGGCAGTGTAAGGGCTATTTGACCAAGAAGGAGAGTGATGGAGTGTTGCATCAGAAGACCTGGCCTCCACAATCAACCGACCTCAACCCAATTGAGATGGTTTGAGATGAGTTGAACTGCAGAGTGAAGGAGAAACAGCCAACAATTGCTCAGCATATGTGGGAACTCCTTCAAGGCAGTGGGAAAATCATTCCAAGTGAAGCTGGTTGAGAGAATTCCAAGAGTGTGCAATGCTGCCATCAAGGCAAGGGGTGGCTCATTTGAAGAATCTCAAATATAAAATATATTTTGATTTTTTAACACTTTTTTGGTTACTACATGATTCCATATGTGTTATTTCATAGTTTTGATGTCTTCACTATTATTCTACAATGTAGAAAATATTAAAATAAAGAAAAACTCTTGAATGAGTGGGTGTCCAAACTTTTGACTGGTACTGTATATATAGGTGTGACATGACACCAGCAATGAGGATTAGGAGTGAGGGTGCCAGTGTGGTTCTGGTTTAGTAAACACTGAGTAGCTGTGGTATGTATTTTTCTCCTGAGGTGACGGAGGTTTTCCACATTCATTCTCTCTCTCCCTCCCTCGCTTCTCTGTCTCTCTCTGTCTCTCTCTCTCTCCCTTTCCATTGCCTCTTGTCCAGCTGAGCCATACAGGATTACGGAACATTCAAACTTGATCTTTCTTTCTTTTTTCTCGCTCTGTCATTCTTTGTAGCCAGCTGCAGCAAGTGGCTACAGTGTTAGGATTCCACTGAGATAGGGGACAAACTAGTACTCTGTTATGATGAGTGTTTTCCCTCCCCCTACTACCAATGCTATCTCTCGCTCTCGTCACCCCCCTCTCTGTCTCTCTCTTTCTCTCTCTCTGGCCATGTGTGACTGTGAGGGGCCTGTTATGAGTTTGTTTCCCTCCCTCTACTACCAACGCTCTCCCTCCCTCTCCTCTCTATCTTCTCTGTGTCACTGTGTGGGGACTGTCCCTGTCTAACCCCTTGGGACTCTGAAGGGGGCTGTGTTTGACCAAGTGTGTCTAGGAAAGAGTCTCACACACACACTGTTTTGTGAGTAGAAGGCCTGAGTAGTATACAGCAGCCTGACTGCCTGTAAAACCTGCATGTATTTCTTCATGTAGCATAACAAATGAAGAAGTGCTAGTCTGTGCAGGAGTAGGTCATATGAGGACTGTTCTATTCCTGACTTCCCCTGTCACTCCCTGGTGATGACAGAGCAGAGGAGAGCTGCTTCCCGGAAGCTGCATGAGAGATGCTCCACTTTAGTTGCGTCCCAAATGCAACCCTATTCCCTATGTAGTGCACAACATTTGACCAGAGTCCTATGGAGCCTGGTGGAAAGTAGTGCACTAAATAGGGAAATACGATGCCATTTGGGATGATGCGCTGACTCCACACTGCAGCCAGAGAGAGAGAGAGAGAGAGAGAGAGAGAGAGAGAGAGAGAGAGAGAGAGAGAGAGAGAGAGAGAGAGAGAGAGAGAGAGAGAGAGAGAGAGAGAGAGAGAGAGAGAGAGAGAGATTTGTATTTATAGCTGACCAAAGGTCCCTGTGGTTGAGCTGTGGGCACTGTGACTGTCAGGGCTGATGGGTCAAACACACTGACTGGCTAGCCCAGGGCCTGGACGAACCACTGACTGGCTAGCCCAGGGCCTGGACGAACCACTGACTGGCTAATCCAGGGCCTGGACGAACCACTGACTGGCTAGCCTAGGGCCTGGACGAACCGCTGACTGGCTAGCCCAGGGCCTGGACGAACCACTGACTGGCTAATCCAGGGCCTGGACGAACCACTGACTGGCTAGCCCAGGGCCTGGACGAACCACTGACTGGCTAATCCAGGGCCTGGACAAACCACTGACTGGCTAGCCTAGGGCCTGGACGAACCACTGACTGGCTAGCCCAGGGCCTGGACGAACCACTGACTGGCTAATCCAGGGCCTGGACGAACCACTGACTGGCTAGCCCAGGGCCTGGACGAACCGCTGACTGGCTAGCCTAGGGCTTGGACGAACCACTGACTGGCTACCCCAGGGCCTGGACAAACACTGCAGGGAACACACAAGCACAGGCAGGCACGTGCAAATGTACACACACGATGCTTGCATAAACACACACATCCTGAAATGTATTTTAAATTTGTGGCGAGAGGAACAGGTCTTTTATGTGGAGGATGAGGGTTGTAGTAGGTATCTCAGATAGGGTGGAATGAGGCCTAAGAGGCTTTTTATAAATAAGCATCAACCAGTGGGTCTTGCGACGGGTAAACAGAGATTACCAGTTTACAGAGGAGTATAGAGTGCAGTGATGTATCCTGTAAGGAACATTGGTGGCAAATCTGATGGCTGAATGGTAAAGAACATCTAACTGCTTGAGAGCACCCTTGCCTGCCGATCTATAAATTACATCTCCGTAATCTAGCATGGGTAGGATGGTCATCTGAATCAGGGTTCGTTTGGCTGCTGGTGTCACGACTTCCGCCGAGGTTGGCTCTCCTGCCCGTTCAGGGGGTGCTCGGCGGTCGTCGTCACCGTCCTACTAGCCACTACTGATCCCTTTTCGTGTATCTGTTAGTTTTGTCTGATTGTTTTCACCTGTGTGTTGTTTAGTTAATTAGTGTCTGTATTTAATGTAGGTTGTCCCGCCCTTGTTTTGTGCGGGATTGTTTATTTTGTCATTCATTTCGTCTGTCGGTGTTATTGTGTTTCTTATTCTCCAGTTAGTCTGTGTTGGATAATTTCACCCTGTGTGTATTTGGGTTGTCCGTGTTTATTTTGTTCACCGGAGAATAAACTTTATTATCGCTATCTGCTCTCTGCGCCTGATTCCACCCACCTTGATTAGATGTGACAGCTGGGGTGAAAGAGGAATGATTACGATAGAGGAAACCGGGTCTAGATTTAACCTTAGCCTGCAGCTTGGATATGTGCTGAGAGAAGGTCAGTATACCGTCTAGCCATACTCTCAAGTACTTGGATGAGCTGACTACCTCAAGCTCTAAACCCTCAGACGTACTAATCACACAGGTAGGGAAAGGGGCATTCTTCTTACCGAACCACATGATCTTTGTTTTAAGGGCAGAGAAAGCTTGTTGGACACTAAAAGCTTTGTTGTAGAGCATTTAACACAAAACCCAGGGAGGGGCCAGCTGAGTATAAGACTGTATCATCTGCATAGAAATGGATGAGAGAGTTTCCTACTGCCTGAGCTATGTTGTTGATGTAAATTGATAAGAACGTGGGGCCTAGGATTGAGCCTTGGGGTACTCCCTTGGTGACAGACAGTTGGAGAGACAGCAGATGTTCTGACTTTATACACGTTATGTTCTGACTTTATACACACACTCTCCCTTCTTTATATTTTTCTCTAGGGTCTCCTGTAAAATCAGACATGATGGCTCAATCATCTTTGAATTCTCTGCATGAATAACACAGATGCCAAGATTGGGCTTTGTGGGTTTTCACCACATCTTAATGGGTTAGGAGAGAGAGAGACCGAGAAAGGGATAAGAGAGAACAGGGGGCGAGAAGAAGTGCTTGGGAGAGAGAGAGAACACGAGAGAGAGAAAAAGAGAGAGAGACATTTACCATGCCAATAAAGCCCATTGAATTGAGAGAGAGAGAGAGAGAGAGAGAGAGAGAGAGAGAGAGAGAGAGAGAGAGAGAGAACAAAAGAAAGAAAGAGAGAAAGGGGGAAAGGGTTAATGAGGATAGAGAAAGTGAGCAAAGAGCGAAAGAAAGAAGGAGCAAGAGAGCCGTTGTTCATAATGTGTAAAGCATTGTGAGCTACCATTAGGCTCCCTGCCAGAGATCCAGTCTGTGATTAGCTCCTCTCTCTCTGTCACTTCTCAGTTGATCATTCATCACACACACACACACACACACACACACACACACACACACACACACACACACACACACACACACACACACACACACACACACACACACACACACACACACACACACACACACACACACACACACACACACACACACACACACACACACACACACACACACACACACACACACACACACACACACTCACATGCACTAACCTCTCTTCCTCTGCCAAAAGTCATGCAAAATCACCTGTTAGAGAGATTTTCTCTCCTTAAACAAAAAAAAGGAAAAGCGTCTCTATCATTAAAACTAATGAGCCCTTCTATATTTCCGCCTACTTGCTGGCATTGCCTTGGAAATTTGAAACCACTGAGAGTTGTCACTGGATATCGACAACACTGGAAAATTGGAGAAAGGGGTAGGGAGGCAGAAAGAGAGAGTGGAGAGTGTAGAGTGTTGAAAGAGAGCGAGAGAGTTAGACGGGGTAAGGGATAGGCATGAGTAATCAAGCACTCCAGTACTCGAACGGACATCAAAAAACGATCTTTAACCAGAGACCACATTTTGTTCAACTACTGTTTGTTCGAAATGTTGTCTTGAAGACAACGTTAATGTGCTTTGCCATTGTGTTCCATTTGTACATGTGCATTTGTGGGACACAACAAAAAATCAATCAAGCCAAACATCACAGTTCTGCTCTCTAAATTCCGTTTCCCCGTCATGTCGCACTCACTCAATTGCGTTCGGACGGGTCCCGCTCCCTGTACACACGCGCACCTACAGAAATAAATGACTATACAAACGTATCTAACTGACGGGATACACGAGCTACATTTGACATCAAATTCAAAATGGACTGGTTAACTGAAGTAGGGAAATATGTGTTCCGACAATGAGCTGGAGCTTTGGAATAATTTTGTTAAGGTTAGGGCGAGGCATACGGTTAGCAGTATGGTTAAGGTTAGGTTTAAAATTATACTTTAAGAAGTGAAATTGTAGATACAGGCAGGGTTTATGACTTTCTGGTTGTGGAAACTGACGTTCATGTTCAATGTAGAATTGTTAATCCATTTACAAAATTCCAAAGAACATAAATAAACTAAATTGAACGTCTCTATATCGAAAATAAGACTCATGTTGGTTTGTAACCCTGAAAAATGTGTCCTTGTACAATCAATTACCACACTGCTGAGGTTACTACCTTTTTGAAGATTGTGTTCCACTATATAATATAACCAATTAATCTTAAATGGCACTTGTTTTTGTATTGAATGAATATACAGTATATGAGGCAATTTAGCAATTAGGATTCGTTATCTATAATGGTTATGATAAATTAGGAGTTGTTGCTGACTGTTGGCATGCACCAAAAATGTCCCAGTGCCGCCATTGTTCTAAAGATATATTTTTTCTTGGTTTTTTTTCCCATTCCAGTACTATTCAACAACAAAAAAGCCCAAAAAAGGTCTCGAACTGTCCAAAAATGTAAAATGTCCATCCCTAGGAAAGAAGGGGTATGGAGCGAAAGAGAGAAATAAAGAGAGCAAGGAGAGGGAGAGGGAGAGAGAGAGGTGGGGCAGAGTGGGCTAGAGAAAGACAGAGAGAAATAGAGAAAAATAAAGAGAGAGAGAAGGATAAAGAAAAACAGTGAGAGATAAAAAGAGAGAGAGAGACTGAAATAAGAGAGAGAATATTTTTTGTTTGTTAGAGTAGTCCTTATTTCCTAGCAAGTGTTTCTCTGCTGTCTGATCAGTAAACATGGAGCATGCTGGAACCTGGATGATCAACCATAACTGAATATGTTGCCATAACGTAATAAACGTGAGGCGTTTTTGATTGACAATGTTTCATAGAGCCTTAATTATACAACCCCCCCCAATATGCTACAAACACTGTCAGGCTGTGTGTGTAACAGTCAGTGGTGTAGGTGAGGCTGTGATGGTCTGTGATGTGGACTAGGATCCCCATATGACCTCACTGGTATCAGATCCGCCTCAACTTCCTCCTGCACACTGAGGCCACAGTGACTGGTAGGCTACAGACTGGAGAAAGTCACATGTTGTTGCAGGGACTTGGGCAGATAACACAAGCCTTTCTGGTAATGTTTGACTAAAAAACACTGTGACTGTAAGGTTTACAGAGTTTTACAGATAACCCACACAAGGTGTGTTACAATTCAGCGACACTACCCCAGAGAGACTAGAGTTTGCTCCTACAGCAAACATGATGTGTTTCAAACTTTTCGGGAATACAAAAGAACAAGGATATGGAAAATAGCACTTTTGGGCTGATGTATTGTTATGTCTAAATTCACACATTCACTGCCAAACAAAGCTTGCTGAGTTTTCAAGTAATATGTAATATGAGTATTCCATTTGCGAACAAGGCAACAATGGCCTCTTAGACATCTGCCATGTTATCAAAATACATTGTAGCCTCGGCTATAAGATAGACTTGTTAAATAACACAGTGAGCAGTGCCAGAATGCATATATTTACTCTAGGCCTAGTGCATCTGTATATACTATGGGAAACAAACAGGGACATTGGAATATAAAGGAGACTATTATCAAGGCTCCAGCCTTGCGGCTATACTACAGACACCTTATACATTAGGGCTGGGAATTGCCAGGGATCTCACGATATGATATCATTACGATACTTTGGTGCCGATACGATATGTATTGTGATTGTATTGTGATTGTCATGATTCTATATATATTGCGATTCGATACTCTGATTGTATTGCAATTCGGTGTTCCAAACATTTTGCTCAGCATATGTCTGAGAGAGAGCCATGAGAAAATCTGTTTTGATCAGTCATGCAAATAATAATAATAATAATATATAATATTTGCCATTTAGCAGACGCTTTTATCCAAAGCGACTTATGTGTGCATACATTCTACGTATGGGTGGTCCCGGGGATCAAACCCACTACCCTGGCACTACAAGCGCCATGCTCTACCAACTGAGCTACAGAAGGGCTCCCTATTTAAAAAGATGGAAAATAAACTATGAAGGAAAAATACTGGAGTTTAGGTGCTGGTACATCCAACTAGTGCAAAAACAACATTGCACTATTGTCAAAACGATACTATACGATATATCGTCAAAGATAATATCCCATATATGAAAGTGTATTGATTTTCTACCCCATAACTATAATACAGATTATACACTTCATACAGATTATACATTTTATACAAAATATACACTTCATACAGATTATACATTTTATACTAAATATACACTTCATACAGATTATACATTTTATACTAAATATACACTTTTATACAGATTAAACACTTTATACAGATTATACACATTATACAGATTATACACGTTATACAGATTATACACGTTATACAGATTATACACTTTATACAGATTATACACGTTATACAGATTATACACGTTATACAGATTATACACTTTATACAGATTATACACGTTATACAGATTATACACTTTATACAGATTATACACGTTATACAGATTATACACTTCATACAGATTATACACTTTATACAGATTATACACGTTATACAGATTAAACACTTTATACAGATTATACACTTTATACAGGTGAGGCACACAGGTGGTCACATATAAATTATCCCAGAAACCAAGGTTTAATCAACCCAAGCCCAGGATGATGCAAACAGACAGAGTTATGATTAAATACTTGGAGATGGCCCATCATCTATCCTATGCTATTATGTCGCTACCTGTCTGTGGCAGATATGAGTCATAGGGTTACAAAAGCTCAAGGAGGTGGCGTGGGGAGTACGGACCATACATACATACTTTTTTCCATAATCCTCAAACTCTTAAGGGAAAATAACACCTTGACTATATACAGTGCCTTCAAAAAAAATGTTTTGTCACTGGCCTACACACAATAACATTAAAGTGGAATTATAACATTAAAGTGGAATTATGTTTTTTGAACTATGTACAAATTAATTCAAATTAAAAGCTGAAATGTCTTGAGTACCTTATCTCTGTGCTCCAAACATACACCTATCTGTAATGTCCCTCAGGTGAGCAGAGAATTTCAAACACATTCAACCTCAAAGACCAGGGAGGGTTTCCAATGCTTCGCCAAGAAGGGCATCTATTGGTAGATGGGTATATATATATAAAAAAAGCAGACATTGAATATTCCTTTGAGCATGGTGAGGTTATTCATTACACTTTGGCTGGTGTATCAACACACAGTCACTACAAAGATACAGGCATCCTTCCTAACTCAGTTGCTAGAGAGGACGGAAACCGCTCAGGGATTTAACAATGAGGCCAGTGGTGACTTTAAAACAGATACAGAGTTAAATGGCTGTGATTGGAGAAAACTGATGATGGATGAACAACATTATAGTTACTCCACAATACCAACCTAATTGACAGAGTGAAAGGAACGAAGCCTGTACAGAATACAAATATTCCAAAACATGTATCTCCTTTGCAGTAAGGCACTAAATTAATACTTCAAAAGAATGAGGCATTACAAAGTGTTATGTTTCGGGCAAATCCAATACAACACATTGCTGAGTACCACTCTCCATATTTTCAAGCATAGTGGTGGCTGCATCATGTTATGGGTATGCTTGTAATTGTTAAGGACTGGGGAGTTTTTCAGGATAAAAATGAATGGAATGGAGCTAAGCATGGGCAAAATCCTAGAGGAAAACCTGGTTTAGTCTGCTTTCCACCAGACACTGCGAAACAAATTCACATTTCAGCAGGACAATAACCTACAACCAAATCTACACTGGAGTTGCTTACCAAGAATACAGTGAATGTTCCTGAGTGGCCGAGTTACAGTTTTGCCTTAAATCTGCTTGAAAATCTATGGCAATACCTGAAAATGACTGTCTAGCAATGACCAAGAGTCATTTTGACAGAATTTTGAAAATAATAATTAGCAAATGTTGCACAATCCAGGTGTGGAAAGCTCTTAGAGACTTACCCAGAAAGACTCAGAGCTGTAATTGCTGCAAAGGTGCTTCTACAAAATATTTACTCAGTAGTGTGAATACTTAGATATTGTAATTAATTAGATATGAATTAGTAATGTAATTTTGATATTTATGCATTTCATTTTCAATACATTTACAAACACTTCTAAAAACATGTTTTCACTTTGTCATTATCAGAGTATTGTGTGTAGATATATCCATTTTAAATTCAGGCACAAAAGGCACAACAAAATGTGGAATAAGTCAAGGGGTATGAATACTTTCTGAAGGCACTGTGTATATCATATTGTCTATAGGTCCATAGGGAGGGAAACTATGTCCTGTAACCAAGCTTCCCATAGGGAGAGAGACCCTGTTCTGTTCTTCATTAGGAGAGGTGGTTGATTGACTAAATAAAAACTACTGCTACAACTACTAACACAACTAATAAAAACTACTGTTACAACTACTAATACAACTAATAAAAACTACTGCTACAACTACTGCTACAAATAATAAAAACTACTGCTACAACTACTGCTACAACTAATAAAAACTACTGTTACAACTACTAATACAAATAATAAAACTACTGCTACAACTACTGCTACAACTAATAAAACAAAGTACCTATAATATATACAGTACCAGTCAAATGGTTGGACACACCTACACATTCAAGGGGTTTTCGTTATTCTTACTATTTTATACATTGTAGAATAATAGTGAAGACATCAAAACTATGAAATAACACATGGAATCATGTAGTAAGCAAAAAAGTGCTAAACAAATCTAAATATATTTTATATATATTTTTCTTCAAAGTAGCCACCCTTTGCCTTGATAACAGCTTTGCACATTCTTGGCATTCTCTCTTGGCCTTCCATTTGCACACTCTTGGCATTCTCTCTCTTGGCATTCTCTCTTGGCCTTCCATTTGCACACTCTTGGCATTCTCTCTCTTGGCATTCTCTCTTGGCCTTCCATTTGCACACTCTTGGCATTCTCTCTCTTGGCATTCTCTTAGCTTCATGAGGAATGCTTTTCCAACAGTCGTAAAGGAGTTCCTACATATGCTGAGCACTTGATGGCTGCTTTCCTTCATTCTGATGTCCAACTCATCTCAATTGGGTTGAGGTTGGGTGATTGTAGAGGCCAGGTCATCTGATGCAGCACTCTCCTTGGTCAAATAGCCCTTACACAGCCTGGAGGTTTATTTTGGGTCATTGTCCTGTTGAAAAACAAGTGATATCACTGCAGAATTCTGTGGTAGTTTTGGTGGTTTTGGTGGTTAAGTGTTGATGTTGAGATGTGTCGGTTACTTGAACTCTCGGAAGCATTTATTCGGGCTGCAATCTGAGGTGCAGTTAACTCTAATGAACTTATCCTCTGCAGCAGAGGTAACTCTGGGTCTTCCTTTCCTGTGGTGGTCCAAATGAGAGCCAGTTTCATCATAGTGCTTGATGGTTTTTGCGACTGCACTTGAAGAAACGTTCAAAGTTCTTGACATGTTATGCATTGACTGACCTTCTTGTCTTAAAGTAATGATGGACTGTAGTTTCTCTTTGCTTATTTGAGCTGTTCATGGCATAATATGGACTTGGTATTTTACCAAATAGGGCTATCTTCTGTATACCACCTCTACCTTGTCGCAACACAACTGATTGGCTCAAACGCATTAAGAATTCCTCTAGCCTAGTGGTTAGAGCAGTGGTTCTTAACCTTGTTGGAGGTACTGAACCCCACCAGTTTCATATGCACATTCACCGAACCCTTAATTGGAAAAATAAATTATGATTTTTTCAAATTCAAAACATAGGTATATATTTTACTGGTGCACAAAATGAACCGTGCGTCAACATCACTGTGTTCAAAGAACAAAATCATCAAAACATGATTTTCACACAAAAACAAAAACATAATAATGAATATTTACTGCAAATCAGTGTGACTTCTGCTGTTGCCTTTCAGAGACCAGTTCAGAAATGCGCGGCTTCACCTTGGCAAGTGCCACTCTCATGTCCTTTTCGCAACAAAGTCTGTTCCTTTTCTTCGTTTATGTCCAGCATCCTCAAAGGATTGCTCGCAAGGATATGTTGTAACAAACGGTATGAAAATCTCAGGAGCTTTCTTAGCAATAACAGGGTACGTTACCATTTGTTGACACCAAAATGTTGAAAGCGTTGTTGTTCTAAAGAGTTGCTGTTGAACCTGGCTCTGCTGAATTTCAATGATTTCATCGAGGTATTCATCATTGACATCTGTTGTCTCAACACTAAACGTGAATGGCTGTCTCACCCATGCTGGATATGACTCTCTTGTAGGGAAGTATCCGTCGAGAGACTTTGGAAGCTCATCTAAGTGTGTGACCATTGCTTGCTTCAGTTCCGCAGGTACAGAAATGTCTCCGATTCCAGATACATCTTCGATCTTACTTACACAGTCGTCCAGCAGGGGAAAGTTTGCGAAGTTATCGTTCTCTGTTCATCGTTTCCATAACGGTAGCTTTTTTTGAAAAGCCTTCAGGTTTTCCTCCACTTCGATGATGTTGACTCCACCGCCCTGCATCTTTTGATTGAGATGATTGAGAGCTGCGAAGATATCAGCCATGTATGCTAAAATGAGAATGAACTCATTTTTGTAGCAATCTGCATGACAATGTTGGTGCTTTTGCAAAAACAGGGCTAATTCCACACGCACGGCAAAAACACGATTCAGCACCTGTCCCCGGGACACCACCGAACATTACAATGGTACAGAAGTACCTCGAATTCAGAGCCCATTTCTTTACACAGCTCACTGAAGATGCGGTGCCTCAGAGCACTAGTTGGCACATAGTTCACACATTCCACTACAATATTTAATACTTCTGCCAGTTTTGGAGGCAAGGTTTTTGTTGCCAACGCATGCCTGTGCTGAATCCAATGTGTAACAATGATGTGTGGTACATCGGCTTTCACTAGCGCACCAAAACCAGACTTTCTTCCCAGCATTATTGGAGCTCCGTCCAAACAAACTGCAGAAACCCACGAAAGATTGTTGTCTTTGAAGAAGTTATCCACAAGTTTCTTCACATCGGCTGCCTTAGTTGTTGTTGTAAGAGGCAAAATAAACAAAATATTCCTTTATCACGTCGTCTTTCACATAGTGCACGAATAGAGCAAGCTGGCTTAGATTGGAAACGTCTGTGGTCTCGTCGAGTTGAAGGCAGAATTTTGCCGGGCTTGAAATCAGATCTGCAACTACTTGAGCCAAGATGTCTTTGCTCATTTCTTCTATTCTGTCGCTGATGGTGTCATTTGAAAGAGGAATTTGGGATAACTTAACTTCAGCCTCTTTGCTCAGCATGATATATTCACCATTTTCAACACAGCTGGTTTTATGAGTGTTTCACCAATGGTGTGTGGTTTGCCCTGCTTTGCGATCAGGTAAGCAACTTCGTACGATGCTGTCAGTTTGTTGATGGGTACAAAGCCGAGAACAGGCAGAGTAGCTTTTACATCGAATCTGGCTCTCTTCACCTTGAATTCAGCGAGCGTTGTGTTCTTGTATTTTCCATCTCCATGCAGCTTAAGTGTTCTTAGTTTTGCTGGTCCTAGACTAGAATTACTCAACTTGGCATTGCAAATCATGCAGTTAGGACGCTGACTCCCATCACGTTCCGTTATACATGTGAATCCATATTGTACATATTCGTCCGACCACTTTCTTTTTTTGCTCGACATAGTAAGTATGAAGGGATTCAAATATTAAGAAAAAAAAAAATAACAAGACATACCATCACGACAGTCACAAGTAGACTACTGGGCACACCAAATTCCCTGCAGCACAGATAGGCCAAGCGTTGTAGCGTGATCACCTGCAGCCAATGATGGCCAAGCAGGGCGTGTCATCACAAATCATATGAGTCGGATGTGTGTCTTGACCTCCACCGAACCCCTGAGACTGACTCACCGAACCCCTGGGGTTCGATCGAACCCAGGTTAAGAACCACTGGGTTAGAGCATTGGACTAGTAACCGGAAGGTTGCTGACAAGGTACAAATCTGTCGTTTTGTCCCTGAACAGGCAGTTAACCCACTGTTCCTAGGCCATCATTGAAAATAAGAATTTGTTTTTAACTGACTTGCATAGTTAAATAAAGGTAAAAAAATAAAAAATAAAAAAACAAGGCAACCCTGTCAATTGAAGTGCATTCCAGGTGACTACCTCATGAAGCTGATTGAGAGAATACCAAGAGTGTGCAAAGCTAACTATCTATCTATCTATCTATCTATCTATCTATCATATAGCCTACCCCTATATACATTTTAGTAATTTGCAGTAACATGCAGTCACTATACAAATACAGGCAAGTGGAAATGGCTTTTCATTTAGAGGGCATGATCAAGTGTAGAGTTTGAAAGGAAATGATCCCAAATCTCAATAACATAAAAGCTTTTCTAGTATGGTCACAATGGGCAGTTGCTACTTCAACAAAGCACAATATTAACTTCCTGCATGCGTTGGGTAACAGCAGATCACATACATCAAGTGTGTTGTTACTGTTAGCCATACTTGACAGCCAGTCCAAGGTCTAAGTTGCTGGTGGTCACTCCCTTCACAATCAAGCATTTTCAACAAGGACAACCTGGGTCAGTTTTGAACCATGTAATACATGTGAAATATGATTAGTATAAAACGAGCATGACAAGCAGGGTCTTATTCAGTCTTCTATTGCCTATGAGACAAATTAAACTGGTCATGTGGTAGGCCAGGTGCTTTCAAGTGTAACCATTACTATAATTTCCAGGATATCCACTATACATACTGGGAAGAATTCAAATAAGGTAAAATTATCACACTGTTGTCTCTCAACCATTCACACCCTCTCTCTTTCCTGTGACTTGAATCTGTCAGATGATTGAAAAAAACTCAAATGTGAAAAAATCTGGATCAGAATGGGGTGTAGCCTCTGTCATCATTGTGGTTTACTTAATTAATATAGTCTGTAACGGGGTAGAGTAAATAGTTACAGGAAATTAAAGATTTATGAATTGGCAATTGTGCATACAAAGGCCTTGTTAATATAATGAAACGTTGTGCAATCACCCCAAACAGAGGACAGAACGAGACATTCACATAACATAGATCATTATTGTGGTACGCTTGGCAAAGCGGGACATTCGATTTAGCAGAATATCATCTCAATTCTCTGAGACAAATTAAGCTGTGAAATGCTATCATTTCTCAATTCTGAAGCACATCAAATATATGAAATGGTCAGAATTCTAGCATTAAATGCATTACACTAGCCTATAATAAAGGCCTAATACTAGCCTATAATAAAGGCCTAATACTAGCCTATAATAAAGGCCTAATACTAGGCTACATTAAAGGCCTAATACTAGGCTACATTAAAGGCCTAATACTAAGCTACATTAAAGGCCTAATACTAGGCTACATTAAAGGCCTAATACTAGGCTACATTAAAGGCCTAATACTAGGCTACATTAAAGGCCTAATACTAGGCTACATTAAAGGCCTAATACTAGCCTATATTAAAGGCTGAATACTTGGCTACAATAAAGGCCTAATACCAGCCTATATTAAAGGCCTAGTACTATCTAGTACTATTAAAGGCCTAGTACTAGCCTACAATAAGGGCCTAATACTAGCCTACAATAAAGGCCTAATACTAGCCTACAATAAAGGCCTAATACTAGCCTATAATAAAGGCCTAATACTAGCCTACATTAAAGGCCTAATACTAGGCTACATTAAAGGCCGAATACTAGCCTATAATAAAGGCCGAATACTAGCCTACATTAAAGGCCTAATACTAGCCTATAATAAAGGCCTAATACTAGCCTACATTAAAGGCCTAATACTAGGCTATATTAAAGGCCTAATACTAGCCTATAATAAAGGCCTAATTACTAGCCTACATTAAAGGCCTAATACTAGCCTATATTAAAGGCCGAATACTTGGCTACAATAAAGGCCTAATACCAGCCTATATTAAAGGCCTAGTACTAGCCTACAATAAAGGCCTAGTACTAGCCTACAATAAAGGCCTAATACTAGCCTACATTAAAGGCCTAATACTACTTTATTATGGGCATACCACTCACACAGTAATGTGTCCGGATTGAAGAGTCATTCGATGGCTACTATCCCACAGATGGACCAGGCAAGTTGGCCGGGCTCCTGTCCCTAATTGCATGTTTACATCTCAAGATATCCTATTTCAGATCCACCAGCTGTGAGCCAGTTGATCATAACTGACCACAGGGGTTTCATTGAGTTCAAAGGTTAAGTCTGTTAGATGTGCACATGCAAATAGACCTATAGGCTTATCTATCTATTTTACTACAAGTCCGTCCTACTGTGGTATGTGGTAATAACACAGCGGTCAGGGAATGAAACCATGTGAAATGAAATAATCATGTAGTAGAGCATAGCATTATTACTGAGTTGGGTCCAAAACAAAATGTAAACAATGAACACAGTATGGGAGAAACATTCTCAGCCACCATCTATGACAACAAAATCACTAAGAACAGGGTGTGTTTGTGTGCGTGCGTGTAAGTGCGAGCATGTGTGTGTTTGTGTATCAGTTAACGTTCTGATTTATGACCTACTAATAACAAATAGCAACATCAACATTATATGCGTTTTACTCAACTCTAGTCTATGGTGAGTCAACAGCACAAACACAACAGAAAGCGTTTCCCCAAAAGAGGTAGGTTAGGCTACTTTTCATTGGTTTCAACCAATGTCTAAAAAATAGCGGGGTGGCTCACGATCTGCTTTGATTCGACCCAGTAAGACGGACAAGGAGGCAGCGGCCGATGCAGGCTGACTTCACAAAATAACGGTCCAATATAGCCACACAAAACATAAGCATTTCGTTTGTTTATAAGAAAGCGTCACAATACACTTGTCATTCTTAGTAAATGTGAGCGTCTTATGTCAATACAGCATTATTCATTTAAAGACGTAAGATGGAGAAACGTCGCAGTTCATTGTCCCTGGATGGTGATTGAATTGTATTTATCATACCTAATCAAATGTTAATGAACATAACCATTATATGCACAATGTAGCAAAACTGAACGAATTCCTCTCCGAAAACTTCCTGTGCATGAATGACTTTCATAAGGAAGATGCGAATTCTATCCGAGCCTTGACCGACAACTCGTTAGTGTAAATCCGTGTCCGCTATTTTGTTACCTCTCGGCTGCGGTCGAAGCACGCAAATAGCAACAGGCCAGGGATGAAGGGAGAAGGGAGACGGCGCAGACACCAATTCCTATTTTCTGCAACACAATGTATAAGAAATTGGCTTACCTGGCTTTATCTCATTGAGCTTGCATTTCTTCAAGGTTTATATTCTGCCTGAACATGATGCTTTGAGTTGTAAACTGTCTGAAGACAGAAGGCGGAAACAGGAACTGGGTAGGAGCAGGAGTGCTGCGCGCCTGACGAGTAGTCACTCCGCTATGCTTGGCTTCTAATGAGGAGACTCGAATTGCCACAGAGCCCCATTGCGCATGCTTGCGTCAATTCAATGACCGGTTCGATCTGCTCACACTCCATCCAGTCTTCTGGACTCGGCGACAATGATGCGTCGTCATTTTAAAAATCGGAACCTTTTGAACTTTATTGTGTTCTACCCTTTTTATATGAGGCTATTTGATATTACCAGAATATACGTTGAAATTGAACAGCTCAAATTGAACAGCTCAACAAGCAGGTGTCTTAATTATATTTATTTGTGAGCCTCTGAAAAATCTGAAGATAGTGTGCAATCATAAAATTCCATTTCTGTGGAAAGGGTTCTACATGGAACCCAAAACAGTTCTACTTGGAACCAAAAGGGTTCTACCTGCAGCCGATGAACCCTTTTATGGTCCCCTTTTTGAAAGAAAAAAATCTAAGTGTGGTCAGGTATACAGGAGTAGGACTAGGACTAGGTTATTTCACAAGCTATAAAAGTAGATTTTATCCCAGACTTTGAAAGAGTCGGTGGCATGTGGGTGTATATCATGTCATGGCATCTGTTTAGCATACTGTCCAGGAAACAGACGCTTTATTGGCTAACGAACGTTTCCCTGACATTAAGCTGACACTGTACAAACAACCATTATGTTATAGTCCCGATATGCAAATCATTTGGACAGACTCATTTCCCTAATACCTGCCCTAAGATAACATTTCTAACAGCAGCACACTGTGCCTGTATTCATAAAGTACACCAGATTACTAAGAGTATTAGTATAGGATCAGTTTTTCCTTTTAAATCATAATGAATAAGACTACATGAACAGGGAGGATCCAATCTTAGACCAGACACTACTACTCTGAGACACTTTTTTAATATGGGCCCTGAACCGTAGCCATATAGTCATAAACCCTGGTAAATTAGAAACGCTCAATGTTCTATGCTTGCCAATAATGCAGTTTTTATAAAACAACCTTGACTGTTTGGCAAATGTACACCTGGAAGAAGCTAGCCAAATAACCTATAGGCCTGTTACTCTAGTATACACTAGATAGCATAGCCACAGAAAGTGGTTTTGTTTTCATAAACCAACACTGTTGTGCTAGTTCCATCCAGTGGTAATAACGTTGTAATACAGCAATTGTTGAGAGGCCAGGGTTTCAAACTTTTCCTGCAAGTTGTCATAGTGCATAAAATGTAAAAAATAATAATAATGTTTTAAGTGAATGGCCAATGTATTGACAAAATGCATTTTCACAGTTTAAATGTTGATGTTCAAAATGAAAGATATAAAAACTTATCCCGGTTTAGTAAGTAAACAAACCATCAAAATAAATACAACATTGTTACATATGAATCCACTAATATCCTTCTGAGCAGAATGGGATACAAATGTGTCATGCCTGCTCCCGCTCTTCCCCCCTGGCGCTCCAGGGCGCCAGGTTCCCCAGCATTACACACTCCTGCAAACATCATTACACACACCGGCCTTCCCCCGTCACAGCGATTATTGGGCTCACCTGGACTCAATCACCTCTGTCATTACCTCCCTTATATCTGTCTGTTCCCCTGCTCTGTTCCCCGCTTCAGCATTGTTTGTCGAACACTGTGCCTGTCTTGTTTCATGCCTGTTCCTTATTAAATGTTGACTCCCAGTACCTGCTTCTCATCTCCGGCATCAGTCCTTACACAAATGTATATTTTTGGGGAGGGGTGTGGTAAGACACCGGAAGGAAGTGAGATAATGTGAAAACATAAGAATGGCACTGTCAAGATAAGATATTCGTCTCCTGAGTATTCCCCTAACACCTTAGAGGTGTACTTACCTACGCTACAAAACAAAATAATATTGTTCGTTGAGACGTAGACCCGATGGCAATGGTGAGACTGAGAATACATTTACATTTACATTTAAGTCATTTAGCAGACGCTCTTATCCAGAGCGACTTACAGAATACCTTGTCTGTTGGCCTAGAGTAGGATCAGATCAGATCAAATCAAATTGTATTAGTCACATGTGCCGAATACAACATGTGTAGACCTTACAGTGGAATGCTTACCTAGAAGCCCATTACCAACAATGCAGTTTAAAAAATAGGAATAAGAATAAGAAATAAAAGGAACAAGTAGTTAAAGAGAAGCAGTAAAATAACAATAGGGAGACTATATACAGGGGGTACAGAGTCAATGTGCGGGGGCACAGGTTAGTTGTGGTAATATGTACATGTAGGTAGAGTTATTAAAGTGACTATGCATAGATAATATGCATAATATGCATCGATCTTAGTCCTGTATTGACACTTTTCCTGTTTGAGCTGTAGCTCCTTGAAAGCGGCAGCTCTAGCCTTTAGCTCGGTGTGGATGTTGCTTGTAATCCATGGCTTATGGTTGGGGTATGTATGCACGGTCACTGTGGGGATGACATTGTCGATGCAATTATTGATGAAGCCAATGACAGATTTGGTGTACTCCTCAATGCCATTGGAAGAATCCCAGAACATATTCCAGTCTGTGCCAGCAAAACAGTCCTGTTGCTTAGCATCTGCTTCTTCTGACCACTTTCTTAATGACCGAGTCACTGGTGCTTCCTGCTTTAATATTAGCTTGTAAGCAGGAATCAGGAGGATAGAATTATGGTTTGATTTTCCAAATAGAGGGCGAGGGAGAGCGTTGTAAGCGTATCTGTGTGTGGAGTAAATGTGGTCTGGAGTTTTTTTCTCTCTGGTTGCATATTTAACATGCTGATAAAAATTTGGTAAAATGGATTTAAGTTTCCCTCCATTAAAGTCCTCGGCCACCAGGAGCGCTGCCTCTGGATGAACGTTTTCCTGTTTGCTTATTGCACACCAGTATTAGTACTTGCACATCCTCATCTGCACATCTATGACTCCAGTGTTAATTGCTAAATTGTAATTACTTTGCCATTTACCTCCTTACTTCATTTGTACACACTGTATACAGATTTTTATATTGTGTTATTGACTGTACGTTTGTTTATCCCATGTGTAACTCTTTGTTGTTGTTTTTGTCGCACTGCTTTGCTTTATCTTGGCCAGGTCGCATTTGTGGCCTACCTGGTTAAATAAAGGTGACATTTAAAAAATGTAAACATTTAAATTGCGGAATACAGTTCATTGAGTGAGGTCTTAGTGCCAGCGTCTGTGGTGGTATGTAGACAGCTACGAAAAATACAGATGAAAACTCTCTAGGTAGATAGTGTGTTCTACAGCTTATCATGAGATACTCTACCTCAGGCGAGAAAAACCTTGAGACTTGCTTAGATATCGTGCACCTGCTGTTGTTTACAAATATAAATAGTCTGCCCCCTTGTCTTACCAGACACCGCTGTTCTATCCTGCCGATACAGCATATAACCAGCCAGCTGCATGTTAATAATGTCGTCGTTCAGCCACGACTCTGTGAATCAAATCAAATCAAAATGTATTTGTCACGTGCACCGTAGACCTTATAGTGAAATGCTTACTTACAGGCTCTAACCAATAGTGCGCAAAAAAGGTATGTGTGTGTAGGTTAGTAAAGAAATAAAACAACAGTATAAAGACATTTGAAAATAACAGTAGCAAGGCTATATACAGACACCGGTTAGTTAGGATTTTTGAGATAGTATGTACATGTAGGTATGGTTAAAGTGACTATGCATATATGATGAACATATGATGAAGCATAAGATATTACAGTTTTTAATGTCCCGTTGGTAATCTAACTCGTACGTCTTCAATTTTATTTTCCAATGATTGCATGTTAGCTAGTAGAATGGAAGGCAGTGTTTTTTTTCCGATCGCCTACGAATTCTCAGTAGGCAGCCCGATCTCCGTGGAATAGTGGTGAGGTTTTAGTGGGTGCAGTATTAGTTGGTAGGACAATTTTTTCACAGTGTAAAGATTTAACATAACAGTAGGATGATACACAGCCAATACAGTCGGTGGCGGCATGCACTTATAACATTTGTTTGTTGACCGCCATAATACCAAAGAAGAAGAAGGAGGAAAAATAAGAAGAAGAAGAAAAAGAAGATGAGGAGGAGGGTTTTGGTAGCGGGCGTGGGAAAGATGTTTGCTCGAGCTCCTGCACATGCGTCGTGACTTGTGAAGCTTCAGTCTGTGTCATAGCAACCGGAGAAGACAACATGGTGAGTTGTTTGGCTCATAAAATATTTTGTGAATGTCGTTTATCAGTAACTTGCTATCGTGAAAGATTATTTTGCATTCAAAAAAACAAAAAAACAATGTTGACATTGTAGCTATAGTACTATTAAATGTTTGCTAGCTACTGCCATAAACACGAACGACGCAGCAACGAGTCTCAGCCCCACCTAAAGGCGTTAACTTTAGCTAGCTGAACGACGTTAGTTAATGTTAACCTGGGAAAGGGCTGAAAGGAAACACCTTACGCCCAAAAAGATATTTCGATTAATAATTTCTAAGGTTTTTACGTTTAAGCGTTAGCTGTGTCCATGTAGTCTCTCCCGTAACCTGTCTGCTAGGAAATAGCAATCATTCTCCAGCCGTGATCTTGTGAATGTAGCATAACGTTAATATATTGCATCAGTTTGACAGCTTGACAGTATGAAGATCAACTCGTGTGTCCAGCTACTGCTAACGTTAGTTGGCTTGCTACCTAACGTGAGCTATTAACGTTAGCTAAAGACACTCAACTAACGTTAGGGTGCTATGTTCTGTTTACGTTAGCTTTGCTAGGATCTGAATGATTGATTTGTGCATGATTCACTTCTATAACTGACAGTTGTTTGTCAGTGGTAGCATTTATTACATTAAAATAAGCTAGGCATAACGCTGTTGTAAACGTATCTAATGCAAAGGCCGGTCATAGCTGCAACAGTATAGCTGCACGATTAGCTGATGGATTTGCATGACTACTGACTGAGATTTTATCAGTTGAACTAGAAGTTTGTATTATTGTTTCACAGGCAAAACCAACAACCATAAAAGAAGCCCTTGTGAAATGGGTAAGTGCATCAGAGCTCTCTCTTAGCCTGGTCCCAGATAAGTTGTGTGTGCCGTTTTGTTAACTCTCATGGCAATTGCCAATAGGATTTGGCATTACAGCACAAACAGATTTTGGACCAGTCTAGTTCTCTCCTACATAAAAAAGGAGAACAGTTGGCGACCTTGTGTGATTTCAACAGGAGGAGAAGGCAGGAGAGAAGGTGGGGGAGGCGAAAGCAGTCAAGCTGTATGGTCAGATTCCTCCTATTGAGAAGATGGATGCTTCTCTCTCCACCCTCATCAACTGCGAGTGAGTGAAACCTTATTCCTCTTAATTCTGAGACCTAATTTCTTAGTACAAGGATGGTAATTCAATATAGGAATATCTGGGGCTCTATTCATTCATAAATCGGATTCTCATCTGTGAAACTTTATCCAGCTTTGGTCTGAAACCTATTTCAATAGATGGGTGGTCACACACACACACTATAAGAATGTTATGCTGCTGTTCTTTTCTTCTATAAATCTGATTCTCCACTTCCTGTCACTGTGTTGATTCTCCACTTCCTGTCACTGTGTTCTTCTGAACAGGAAATTGTCCCTGTCTACAAACTGCATTGAGAAAATTGCCAACTTGAATGGCCTCAGTGAGTATGCGTCACACTGATGTGTCTTCATGGAAACAACACTTCAACCTCGGGCCTTTTAATGTAAACGGAGAGAAGGTGTAAAATGTGTAATAATTTAAAAAGCTGAGACGTGGTGCCTTTTCTCTATCCCACAGAAAACCTACGGATATTATCACTAGGGCGAAACAACATCAAAAATCTAAACGGACTGGTGATTATGGCATTTTTGTGAACTACTATATTACTTGTTGCTATGTTGTAATCTTAGCCCAATGATGTTCTTGCATAGGATTAGGAAATTAAATCACCTTGTACTGTCTGCAGGAGGCTGTTGGTGACACGCTAGAGGAACTGTGGATTTCCTACAACCTGATAGAGAAGCTAAAAGGAATTCATGTTATGAAGAAGCTCAAGGTCCTCTACATGTCTAACAACCTGGTCAAGGAGTGGGGTAGGCAATGGTTTCATTTCCATGGGCCAAGAGTGTGCCATGTTGCCCTATGTACATAGTCATGGAACACTGGTCACTTGAATAATGTTTACATACAGTTGAAGTCGGAAGTTTACATACACTTAGGTTGGAGTCATTAAAACTAATTTTTAAACCACTCCACAAATTTCTTGGTAACAAACTATAGTTTTGGCAAGTCGGTTAGAACATCTACTTTGTGCATGACACAAGTCATTTTTCCAACAATTGTTTACTATCAGATTATTTCACTTATAATTCACTGTATCACAATTCCAGTGGGTCAGAAGTTTACATACACTTAGTTGACTGTGCCTTTAAAACTTCTTCGGGCTAGGGGGCAGTATTCGGAAGTTTGGATGAAGGAGGTGCCCAAATTTAACTGCCTGTTACTCAGGCCCAGAAGCTAGGATATGCATGTAATTGGTAGTATTGGATAGAAAACACTCTGTTTCCAAAACTGTTTAAATAATGTCTGTGAGTATAACAGAACTGATATGGCAGGCAAAAACCCAAGAATAATCCATCCAGATTTCTTTTTTTTCAGCTCACCTCTGATTACAATGGCTGGGAATGGGGAATATAAAAGGAAGTCCTCCCAGATTGCAGTTCCTGGGGCTTCCACTAGATTTGAACAGTCTTTAGAAAGAGTTTCAGGCTTGTTTTTTTTGTAGTTTTCTAAATGGCTCCTATTTTGTCTGTAGTGTTTGAAGCGCGTTCCGGTGAGTGCGCATACTTCGATATTTATCTCCGGTAATGGTCTCTGGTATTCTCCATCTTAAATTTGATCATTTATTTATATAAAAGGGTACCTGAGGATTGATTAGGAATGTTGTTGTTTGACTTGTTCAGAAGAAGTTTATCGGTAACTTACAGGATTCATTTTTGTATGCATTTTGAACGAGGGAAATCGGTGGATTACTGAGTCAAGCGTGCCATTGAAACATACTTTTTTTATATATAAAAAAGGACTTCATCGAACAAAAGGACCATTTGTTATGTAGCTGGGACCCTTGTGATTGCAACCAGATGAAGATCTTCAAATGCGACCAAATACTAACTGAGTGTATGTAAACTTCTGACCCACTGGGAATATGATGAAAGAAATAAAAGCTGAAATAAATCATTCTCTCTACTATTATTCTGACATTTCACATTCTTAAAATAAAGTGGTGATCCTAATTAACCTAAGACAGGGACTTTTTACTCTGATTAAATATCAGGAATTTTGAAAAACTGAGTTTAAATGTATTTGGCTAAGGTGAATGTAAACTTCTGACTTCAACTGTAATATTTATATCTCCTGCTGTACTAAATGTGATTGTTTTACAATTTTTATTATTGTGTGTGTGTTGTTTACTGAATTGATCAATACGAACTAGGAAGATAAGCATTTCGCTGCATACACAGTCACTTCTGTGTCTCTGTGTTGTGGACGGTGGAAAAAATGTCCCACCTTAGAGTGGTAATTACAATGGTAATATCCTCATCATCATGCCTGCCTCGTGAATAAAGTCAATTCTGATAACATGTTTGATGGTCGCCATTACAACTGTGGTTTTCCATTACAGCTGAGTTCGTGAAGCTAGCTGACCTTCCATCCTTAGTGGACATGGTGTTTGTTGGAAACCCCCTGGAGGAGAAGTACTCCGCTGAGGGGAACTGGCTAGAAGAGGCCACCAAGAGGCTGCCCAAGCTGAAGAAACTAGATGGTAAGACTGTCCACCTTCTATTTGTTTTCTCTAATAGGATGCTATATTCCTAGGACTGTATTGATGTCATCCTAAGCTACTTACTATCGGGCTGATCCAAAGTACACTATTTTGAGCCTATCTTTAAATAGTGTGGCTCCGTATAGAACAGCCTGCTGTCATTTCACATCGCTTATTTCAGTAGTTTTTGCTATTGATGTGTCAACAATCCTTACAGCTTTGGTCTCCATCTCTCCTCTTTAGGGAACCCAGTGATCAAGGCGGATGATGATGACGAGGGAGACAGTTAACACATTCTATTTAATCTCTTACAGTTTACAGATTGTTGTTTTTAAAATATTTTTATTGAAATGGTTTCTATACCAGCATCATTGAGAATCAATCCACCAGGCAATATCCTATTTGATCTCTTTTTAGATGTTAAATAAGCTCATTCCACTGGTTGGGAGATGACCTCTCATAGAAGCACATTAATGAAACTTTTACAGCTCCATGGATTTCATGAAATAAAAAGTAATACGAAAGAGGTAATACAGTTAATGTTTGATGTATGTACAGTGGGGCAAAAAAGTATTGTCAACCATCAATTGTGCAAGTTCTCCCACTTAAAAATATGAGAGAGGCCTGTAATTTTCATCATAGGTACATTTCAACTATGACAGACAAAATGAGAAAAAAAAATCCAGAAAATCACATTGTAGGATTTTTTAAATGAATTTATTTGCAAATGATGATGGAAAATACGTATTTGGTCAATAACAAAAGTTTATCTCAATACTTTGTCATTGCCAACAAAGGGTATATAACAGAGGTCAAATGTTTTCTGTAAGTCTTCACAAGGTTTTCACACACTGTTGCTGGTATTTTGGCCCATTCCTCCATGCAGATCTCCTCTAGAGCAGTGACGTTTTGGGGCTGTTGCTGGGCAACACATACTTTCAACTCCCTCCAAAGATTTTCTATGGGGTTGAGATCTGGAGACTGGCTAGGCCACTCCAGGACCTTGAAATGCCTCTTCGAAGCCACTCCGTTGCCTGGGCGGTGTGTTTGGGATCATTGTCATGCTGAAAGACCCAGCCACGTTTCATCTTCAATGCCCTTGCTGATGGAAGGAGGTTTTCACTCAAAATCTCACGATACATGGCCCCATTCATTCTTTCCTTTACACAGATCAGTCGTCCTGGTCCCTTTGCAGAAAAACAGCCCCAAAGCATGATGTTTCCACCCCAATGCTTCACAGTAGGTATGGTGTTCTTTGGATGCAACTCAGAATTCTTTGTCCTCCAAACACGACGAGTTGAGTTTTTACCAAAAAGTTATATTTTGGTTTCATCTGACCATATGACATTCTCCCAATCTTCTTCTGGATCATCCAAATGCTCTCTAGCAAACTTCAGATGGGCCCGGCTTAAGCAGGGGGACACGTCTGGCACTGCAGGATTTGAGTCCCTGGTGGCGTAGTGTGTTACTGATGGTAGGCTTTGTTACTTTGGTCCCAACTCTCTGCAGGTCATTCACTAGGTGCCGCTGTGTGGTTCTGGGATTTTTACTCACCGTTCTTGTGATCATTTTGACCCCAGAGGGTAAGATCTTGCGTGGAGCCCCAGATCGAGGGAGATTATCAGTGGTCTTGTATGTCTTCCATTTCCTAATAATTGCACCCACATTTGATTTCTTCAAACCAAGCTGCTTACCTATTGCAGATTCAGTCTTCCCAGCCTGGTGCAGGTCTACAATTGTGTTTCTGGTGTCCATTGACAGCTCTTTGGTCTTGGCCATAGTGGAGTTTGGAGTGTCACTGTTTGAGGTTGTGGACAGGTGTCTTTTATACTGATAACAAGTTCAAACAGGTGCCATTAATGCAGGTAACAAGTGGAGGACAGAGGAGCCTCTTAAAGAAGTTGTTACAGGTCTGTGAGAGCCAGAAATCTTGCTTGTTTGTAGGTGACCAAATATGTATTTTCCACCATAATTTGCAAATAAATTCATTAAAAATCCTACAATGTGATTTTCTGTTTTTTTTCTTCCAATTTTGTCTGTCATAGTTGAAGTGTACCTATGATGAAAATTACAGGCCTCATATTTTTAAGCAGGAGAACATGCACAATTGGTGGCTGACTAAATACTTTTTTGCCCCACTGTATGTCACTGTTGCACTTATGAAACGGCCTCCTCTGAAGTAACTACACAAACATTCTAAAAGGTACATGCACATTGGTCTTGTCTATCAGCTGGCCCTCTAGCCTGGGGACAAGGTTACATTCCCATTCGTGAGCAAGACATTTTGTATTTATTTTTAAGCAACCAACCAAGGCGGGCTATGATGCCCTGCTCCAAAAAGCACATTTACATTTTTGTATGGGTGCTGATGGTCTTATTGTCTCACGATTCCTGACTCGCACTCGGCTTGAATGCATACGGGACCTCGCACCCGGCTTGCATGCATCAAGGACCTCACACTCGGCTTGCATGCATCAAGGACCTCGCACTCGGCTTGCATGCATCAAGGACCTCACACTCGGCTTGCATGCATAAAGGACCTCGCACTCGGCTTGCATGCATAAAGGACCTCACACTCTGCTTGCATGCATAAAGGACCTTGCACTCGGCTTGCATGCATAAAGGACCTCGCACTCGGCTTGCATGCATAAAGGACATTGCACTCGGCTTGCATGCATAAAGGACCTCTCACTCGGCTTGCATGCATAAAGGACCTCTCACTCTGCTTACATGCATAAAGGACCTTGCACTCGGCTTGCATGCATCAAGGACCTCGCACTCGGCTTGCATGCATAAAGGACCTCCCACTCGGCTTGCATGCATCAAGGACCTCCCACTCGGCTTGCATGCATCAAGGACCTCCCACTCGGCGTGCATGCATAAAGGACCTCCCACTCGGCTTGCATGCATCAAGGACCTCCCACTCGGCTTGCATGCATCAAGGACCTCCCACTCGGCTTGCATGCATAAATGACCTCCCACTCGGCTTGCATGCATAAATGACCTCTCACTCGGCTTGCATGCATCAAGGACCTCCCACTCGGCTTGCATGCATAAAGGACCTCGCACTCGGCTTGCATGCATAAAGGACGTTAGTTTCGAGCCTGTATGCAGCCTTGAAGGAGGAATATGAGGTTGCACACAAAATGGGGTGAATTTAAAGTGTTTTCTGTGCATGGATGAATACTGTATTTTAAAAGATGGAAGAACTAATTATATATATATTTAGATCTAGTCTTAGCGATTAGCACTTTTTTTTCTTCTTAAGTTTGTATATTATTAGGCATGTTTTGTATAAAATAAATATATACCGAGATGTTTATGATTTTTTTTTTAAATGGCATTTTAAATGTTGAAATTTGGTATGTTGCATTAAACTATTGAGGGCATGTTTTGTGGTGTTCTATGGGGTTCTTTCATGAGGGCATTATACATATGTACATACACTATTATTTGACAAGACATTGGCGTAATCTATTCAGGTATAAACAATAAGTAAGTCTACTCATGTTATTGCAGTGTTCATATCACATCTATGAAATCTAGCTCAGCCAGAGTGTCTCTTTTGGGACACTTGCCTTCCCCTTGTATGGATAAAGGAGGAGCGTTGGAATTGTGACATAAAAAAAAACAGAATCGACAGAAGAAAGTTCATTTGTCGTTCTAAACATATTTAAGGTGTTTTTTACTCACTTTTTTTGTCTCCCACAAAGTTAGTACTCTCTCCTTCAGCATCCATCCCAATTTCATGACCATGGCCAATTATGCAAATGATGATGTAATTTCGCAACTTTTAGGACAGCCAATAGATATTTTTCCTTACTGAGGAGTTGGCAACACTGTGGAATGTTTTCCCACTCCTCCTCAATGCCTGTGCGAATTTGCTGGATATTTTGGCGGGAACTGGAACACGCTGTCATACACGTCAATCCAGAGCATCCTAAGCATGCTCAATGTGGGACATGTCTGGTGAGTATGCAGGCCATGTAAGAACTGTAACATGTTCAGCTTTGTTTCAGAACATTAAATTCTCTGGCAATAACTCTGGTGGACATTCCTGCATTCAGCATGTCAATTGCACGTACCCTCAACTTGAGAGATTATGGCATTGTGTTGTGTGACAAAACTGCACATTTTGTGGCCTTTTGTTATTTAATCAGCTTCTTTATGTGCGAATGGATTCTCTTGGCAAATGATAAGTGCTCACTAACAGGGAAGTAAACAAATGTGCACATAACATTTGAGAGAAATATGCATTTTGTGCATGTAAAATATTTGAGCAGGGTACCTACACTTTACATGTTGCATTTATATTTTGTTTAGTGTAGTTTATCAGCTTTGATTAGGGGTACAATCATACATTCCATTCACTCTGGCTATCTAGCCCAATTTCAGAGCACTCTCTTCTGAGTGTGCCAGAGCACAAGATAACTGATGAATTTACAAACGCTCAAAACCCGTTAAATATGACCGGCGTCTATAAATTGTTGCCAGCATAACAGTTACAGTCACCAACTGCTCTAGATAACATGAAAACAGCCTAACCGGCTCTGCTAGTTTGAGTAAAATGGTCAGAGTGATGTGTTCTCTCATTTGTGTCTGGGAATAGCTAGCCAACTTTAGCCAGTTAGTTTGGGTGCTTTAATGCCGTTCTGAGGTCAATACGCTCGGATCAACCATTCTCCTCGGCCAGAGCGTCCAGTGTGCGCTCTGAACACTCCAAGAGCGAAATGCTTTGAATTTATAAACTGACAATCTAACAACGCCAAGAATATTACGAATGCACTCTGGCACTCCAGAGTGAATTTACAAACACGTCGTACAGTTCCATTACATTTACTACCCAATCAGACGTGTAGAAGTACCCAAATACGGAAGTGAACCTATGACGACTGTACTACCCGGAAGTTTTTAGCGTCACAGGGCAAGTTGAAGAATTTATTTGTCCACAAAGTTTAAAATGCAACGTGAAAAGAGTGTCAAAGCGAAAGAAGTGATTGAATCACTTTGTAAACTTCTATATTCACTAGGTTTGGAGTGTGTACCAAGTGCAGAAACGTTCAGACGGGCTAAGTTTAACAAAGGAGAGGATGTGGTGAGTTGTTGAGCTGTATAGTGAGTGGATTCAGTATACATTTGAAGCTCGTCGAAGTACAGATGTTGCTAGTGCTGGACCACTTTTGTCAAATCAAATTGTATTTGTCACATACAACAGGTGTAGACCTAACAGTGAAATGCTTACTTACAAGCCCCTAACCAACAATGCAGTTTAAAAAATACGGATAAGTATAAGAAATAAAAGTAACAAGTAGTTAAAGAGCAGCAGTAAAATAACAATAGTGAGACTGTATACATGGGGTACCGGTACGGAGTCAATGTGCGTGGGCACTGGTTAGTCGAGGTAATATGTACACTACCGGTCAAAAGGTTTAGAACACCTACTCATTAAAATATGTTTCTTTATTTTTACTACTCTCTACATTGTATAATAATAGTGAAGACATCAAAACGATGGAATACCACATGGAATCAATCATGTAGTAACCAAAAAGATGTTAAACAAATACAAATTATTCAAGTAGCCACCCGTTGCCTAGAAGACCGCTTAGCACACTCTTGGCATTTTCTCAACCAGCTTCACCTGAAATGTTTTTCCAACAGTCTTGACGGAGTTCCCACATATGTTGAGCACTTGTTGGCTGCTTTTCCTTCACTCTGCAGTCCGACCGATCCCAAACCATCTCAATTTGGTTGAAATTGGGGGATTGTGGAGGCCAGGTCATCTGATGCAGCACTCCATCACTCTCGTTCTTGGTCAAATAGTCCTTACACAGCCTTGATGTATGTTGGGTCATTGTCCTGTTTAAAACAAATGACAGTCACACTAAGCCCAAACTAGATGGGATGGTGAATCGCTGCAGAATGTGTGCCTTGACTTCTAAATAAATCACAGACAGTGACACCAGCAAGCTTGGGAGGTGTGAGCATGGCCAATAAGGTGCTAGGGAAGGTTAATGCCAGGACTAAGTTTTTGGCTAGAAAGTCCAAGCTGCTTGATAAGGACTCCATGAAAGTGCTAGCTACTGCCCTCATTCAATGCCATTTTGACTATGCTTGTACTTACTGGTTTGGGGTCTTATCTAAATTTATGAAGGGGAAGCTCCAGATAGCCCAGAATAAGCTGATCAGGGTAGTATTGAAGGTGAGTCCACGGGAGAAGGACTCTGCTTTCAGGAACTAAACTGGAGCTCCTTTCAGGAACTAAACTGGCTGCCTGTTGAGGCTAGGGTGTCCCAGATTAGACTAGGTTTGGTTTACAGGAGTATTTATAGTCCTGTGCCCAGATATCTAAGTGATTACTTTCCTTGTGTTAGGGATGCACACAATCACAGCACCAGATCAGGTGTTGCTGATGTGTGCTTATACAGGTTGGTAATGCTGGGAATGGTACTTTCTTATATACTGGAGCCTCAGAGTGGAATGAGTTGCCTCTGCCTATAAAAAACAATGTCCTCTCTGGACAGCTTTAAACATAAAGTAAAAATATGTTTGATGTCTTCTGTGTCTATATGAATAACCCCTATGATGTAACTGGAATGACGAGAAAGATGTTCTTCTCTGTTTTTGTTTTATTATTTCACTGCCATACTGTGTTCCATCTTGTCTCAAGCGGACCACAATGGAAATAAGTCCCAGACTTTATTGTGTGTTATCCTCAATGATTTTATTCATGTGCATGTATGGCTTTTTCAAGTTTTATGTGTGATTGTTTTTTTAAATGGTCAAATTTATATAGTAAACTTAACACCCCCACACCAAAACACAACCTCCTCTTTACGGTGGGAAATACACGTGTGAAGATCATCTGTTCACCCACAAGACACGGTGGTCAGAACCAAAAATCTACAATTTGGACTCCGGAACAAAGGACAAATTGCCACCGCTCTAATGTCCATTGCTTGTGTTTCTTGGCCCAAGCAAGTCTCTTCTTCGTATTGGTGTCCTTTAGTAGTGGTTTCTTTGCAGCAATTTGATCATGAAGGCCTGATTCACACAGTGTCCTCTGAACAGTTGATGTTGAGATGTGTGTTACTTTAACTCTGTGAAGCATTTATTTGGGCTGCAATTTCTGAGGCTGGTAACTCTAATGATCTTATCCTCTGCAGCAGAGGTAACTCAGTCTCTTCCTTTCCTGTGGCGGTCCTCATGAGAGCCAGTTTCATCATAGCGCTTGATGGTTTTTCTGACTGCACTTGAAGAAACATTAAAAGTTTTTTAAATTTTCTGTTTTGACTGACCTTCCATGTCTTAAAGTAATGATGGACTGTAATTTCTCTTTGCTTATTTGAGCTGTTCTTGCCATCATATGGACTTGGTCTTTTAACAAATAGGGCTATCTTCTGTATACCTTATACTTTACCTTATCACAACGCAACTGATTGGCTCAATCGCATTAAGAAGGAAATAACTGTTAATTGAAATACATTCCAGGTGACTACCTCATGAAGCTGGTTGAGAGAATGCTAAGAGTGTGCAAAGCTGTCATCAAGGCAAAGGGTGGCTAATTGAAGAATCTCAAATATGAAATATTTAAAATTTGTTTAACACTTTTTTTGGTTACTACGTGATTCCATGTGTTTCTTCATAGTTTTGAAGTCTTCACGATTATTCTATAATGTAGAAAATATTAAAAATAAAGAAAAACCCTTGAATAAGTAGGTGTTCTAAAACTTTTGACCGGTGGTGTACATGTAGGTAGAGTTATAAAAGTGACTATGCATAGATAATAACAGAGAGTAGCTGCGGCGTAAAAGGGGCAGGCAATGCAAATAGTCTGGGTATCCATTTGAGTAGATGTTCAGGAGTCTTATGGCTTGGGGGTAGAATCTGTTTAGAAGCCTCTTGGACCTAGACTTGGCACTCCAGTACCGCTTGCTGTGTGGTTGCAGAGAGAACAGTCTATGACTAGGGTGGCTGGAGTCTTTTACAGTTTTTAGGGCCTTCCTCTGACACCACCTGTTATAGAGGTCCTGGATAGCAAGAAGCTTGGCCCCAGTGATGTACTGGATCGTACGCATTACCCCCTGTAGTGTCTTACGGCCGGAGGCCGAGCAGTTGCCATACCAGGCAGTGATGCAAACAGTCAGGATGGTGCAGCTTTAGAACCTTTTGAGGATCTGAGGATCCATGCCAAATCTTTTCAGTCTCCTGAGGGGAAATAGATTTTGTCGTGTCCTCTTCGACTGTCTTGGTGTGCTTGGACCATGTTAGTTTGTTGTTGTGGACACCAAGGGACTTGAAGCTCTCAACCTGCTCCTCAACGGCCCCGTCGATGAGAATGGAGGCTCGGTCCTCCTTTTCCTGTAGTCCACAATCATCTCCTTTGTCTTGAACACATTGAGGGAGAGGTTGTTGTCCTGGCACCACACAGCCAGGTCTCTGACCTCCTCCATAAATGCTGTCTTGTCGGTGATCAGGCCTACCACTGTTGTATCATCGGAAAACTCAATGATGTTGGAGTCGTGTCTGGCTGTGCAGTCATGAGTGAACAGGGAGTATAGGAGGGGACTGAGCATGCACCCCTGAGGGGTCCTTGTGTTGAGGATCAGTGTGTCGAATGTTTTGTTACCTACCCTTACCACCTGGGGGCGGCCTGTCAGGAAGTCCAGGATCCAGATGCAGAGGGAGGTATTTAGTCCAAGGGTTTGCCAAATGGAGGGCAAGGGAGAGCTTTGTACGCGTCTCTGTGTGTAGAGTAAAGGTGGTCTCAAGTTTTTTCCCTTTGTTTGCACATTTTATATGCTGATAGAAATTTGGTAAAACATATTTAAGTTTCCCTGTATTACAGTCCCCGACCACTAGGAGCGCCACCTCTGGATGAGCATTTTTCTGTTTGCTTATTTCGGAATACAGCTCATTGAGTGCGGTTTTAGTGCCAGCATCGTTATGTGATGGTATGTAGACAGCTACGAAATCCTTCTGATACAGCGTATAACCAGTCAGCTGTGTGTTAAGAATGTTGTCGTTCAGCCACGGCTCTGTGAAGCATAAGATATCTATTTCACAATAATACAAAATAAACAACTTTTGAGCTCTCCATCATTATAGGGGCTGCATTTTAATCTAACTCATTTGCTTGAGGGAGACCAAGTGAATTAATAACGTGTTTTGTGAAAATCCACTTTGAAATCAGCATGTTGTGATCATAATAAAGTACTAGGGTAGTGAATTCAGCTGTAGCCTAAGCTAGCAAGGGAAGTTTCCCTACAATTAAAGCTGGAAGCTACCGGAATCGTCTTGCATTGTAAGTGTTCTAGCCTGTATGGACATTGTTTTGCGAACAGTAATTAACAATTTCTACATGCCGTGTTGCATTATTCAAGCATGTTAACTTATGGCTACCAACTGCCTAGCCAGTTGTAGCTTAATCTTGGGTGCAATGATCACTTTCCCACACTGACTGACTGTGTGGAGGCTCATTGATTTAACATTATGTTAGCCTACATGATACACCAGTAAAGTAATAAAATATATAGCTGTCATCTGTACACAACTTACCGTTCTTTGTGCAGCTTCAAATGTCTAATTTCTTCCCGCACTTTTTGCAAGTTGCAATCAAATTTTTGTTGATACAGCGTCATCTTTATATCCGAAAATAATAATTTGGGGTATCATCTTCCCAAGGGCTCCACCTGAATTCACCCGCCGACGTTCCTCTGGACTGCCACGCACAACTTTTTCTCAGCTGGCACAATTTGATTAGCTGCACATGTTTTTTTTTTAATAGCATCAATTTTAATATTTGGGCTTGGGGAGGGTATCAAGTCAGGTCGAGTCATGAGGCTCAAGTTCAAGTCACGACTCATTGGTGTTAAAGTCGAGTTGCAAGTCATCATATTTGAGTCTGACTCGAGTCCAAGTCATGTGACTCGAGTCCACATCTCTCTTAAGTGGAGCAGGTACTTTGCTCTTCACACTATCAAGGGGCTGCACTCAGTGCGCTGATAGACACATGTCCTTGGACCAGAGCTCTATCATATGACAGGAGGGATATTTGTTTATCTCCTTTAGTCATCAGGTGGTTGCTTACCTTGGAATGTGTATTTCAGGTGGTGGAGTTCTGGAAGCTCCTTCATAGTGTTCTTCTGAAAAAACTGCTACTGGAATGTTCTTGCGCAACACTTTCAGACTTGGGTAAGTGTAATTATTTATGGAGGAGTACGTATGCTGTATGAATAGTGTCCATTGTAGCTATTATGTCCATTTCATACTCTTTGTCTTCAATTAATCATTGTGATTGTGTCTCTGCAGACAGCCATGTGAGAGAGGCACTCTGGCAGTGTGGTTACGGTGCCAGCTGGATTGTTGTGACGACTGCCGGGCTCCGTCCCAGGAGTGAAGTTGGGAGCCGAGAGCTGCTGGTGGCGTTTGGGTGGGTGTTGTCTTCAGGGAGCCTGCTGGAGGCCCTGCTGAGAGCAAGATCCCTGGAGCTGGATATCCTCTCACTCCCACCCACGGTGACATTCTTTTTCAAGTCTTACAGCAAAATATGTTTTGTGTATGAATAAAATCCACCCGTATTAACAAAAGTAAAATAGTTTTGTTTTTACACTGATTTGAAGTGGCAGTGCCATTTTTGTCTAGCAGGTGGCAGTGTTGCTCTGCTGATGATGAGCTTCTGACTCAATAGAACTAGAAATCCATGTCTGTAAGTGGAAGGAGATGAGAGAACAAAAAACATTTCCCCCTTTCTCATAAATAAATTATAATTAGTCTCTTACGTTCTGGTCTTAAACACTTAAAACCCACCAATCACCCTAATCTGAAAATCATTCAAAATTCCATGAATATTTAAAGAGAAAAAAGATGCCTTGTAATTACCCTATGATCCTTCCATTTTGGAGATGTTGAGATGGATCTATCTTGTGGAGTGCCCTCCAGACAAACCTTTACTCTCTAGACTCAAGCCTTTGGTCGTGATTGTCAGAGGGTGAGGTAAAGGCACTCCTGCCCTCAAAGCTCATCACTAATCTAAGGACCCTGGGACTAAACACCTCTGCAACTGGATCACATGGTAAGGGGAGGCAACAACACATCTGCCACGCTGATCCTCAACATGGGGGCCCCTCAGGAGTGCGTGCTCAGTCCCCTCCTGTACTCCCTGTTCACCCATGACTGCATGGCCAAGCACGACTCCAACACCATCATTAAGTTTTCTGACGACACAACAGTGGTAGGCCTGATCACCAACAACGATGAGACAGCCTATGAGGAGGTCAGATACCTGGCTGTGTGGTGCCACGATAACAACCTCTCCCTCAACGTGATCAAGACAAAGGAGCTGATTGTGGACGTCAGGAAAAGGCAGGCCGAACAAACCCCCTTTAACATCTACGGGGCTGTAGTGAAGCGGGTCGAGAGTTTCAAGTTCTTTGCTGTCCACATCACCAACAAACAATTACAGTCCAAACACACCAAGACAGTCGTGAAGAGGGCATGACAACACCTATTACCCCTCAGGAGACTGAAAAGATTTAGCATGGGTCCTCAGATCCTAAAAAAGTTCTACAGCTGAACCACCTGGTATGGCAATTGCTTGGCCTCCGACCGCAAGGCACTACAGAGGGTAGTGCGTATGGCCCATCACTGGGATCAAGCATCCTGCCATTCAGGACCTCTATACCAGGCGGTGTCAGAGGAAGGCCCAAAAAATTGTCAAAGACTAGCCACCCTAGTCATAGACTGTTCTCTCTGCTACTGCACGGCAAGTGGTACCGGAGCACCAAGTCTAGGTCCAAGAGGCTTCTTAACAGCTTCTACCCCCAAGCCGTAAGACTCCTGAGCAGCTGGTGGTTACCCGGACTATTTGCGTTGTCATTTTACCTCTACCTACATGTACATAATTCTCTCAACTAACCGTTGCCCACTCACATTCACTCTGTACCAGTACCCCCTATATATAGCCTCACTACTGTTATTTTATGGTCGCTCTTTAACCTGTCTGGGAACACAACCAGTGAAATTGCAGGGCGCCAAATTCAAACAGAAATTTCATAAATCTAATTTCTCAAACATGCTAGTATTAGGCACCATTTTTAAAGAGAACATACTCGTTAATCCAGCCATAGTGTCTGTTTTCAAAAAGGCTTTACAGCGAAAGCTCCACAAACGATTGTTAGGTCACCACCAAGCCACAGAAAACACAGCCATTTTTCCAGCCAAAGAGAGGAGTCACAAAAAGCAGAAATATAGATAAAATTAATCACTAACCTTTGATGATCTTCATCAGATGACACTCATAGGACTTCATGTTACACAATACATGTATGTTTTTTTTTCTCGATATAGTGCATATTTATATCCAAGAATCAAATTTTTACATTGGCGTGTTATGTTCAGTATTTCCAAAACATGCCGTGATTTTGTTGTGGAGTCCACAGAAGTCAGAAATAGCATTATAAATACTCACTTACCTTTGAATGCACTCCCAGGAATCCCAGTTCCACAATAAATGTTTGATTTGTTCAATAAAGTTAATAATTTATGTCCATATACAGTGGGGCAAAAAAGTATTTAGTCAACCACCAATTGTGCAAGTTCTCCCACTTAAAAAGATGAGAGGCCTGTAATTTTCATCATAGGTACACTTCAACTATGACAGACAAAATGAGAAAAAAAATCCAGAAAATCACATTGTATGATTTTTTTTTTTTAATGATTTTATTTGCAAATTATGGTGGAAAATAAGTGTTTGGTCACCTACAAAAGTTTCTTAATACTTTGTTATATACCCTTTGTTGGCAATGAGAGGTCAAACGTTTTCTGTAAGTCTTTCATATTCATGAAATATAGCGAAACAAAGCTTAGCCTTTTGTTAATCACCCTGTCGTCTCAGATTTTGAAATTATGCTTTACAGCAAAAGCAAAACAAGCATTTGTGTAAGTTTATCGATAGCCTAGCATAGCATTATGTACACTTAGCATCAGGAAGCTTGGTCACAAATCAGAAAACCAATCAAATTAACCATTTACCTTTGGTGATCTTCGGATGTTTTCACTCACGAGACTCCCAGTTAGACAGCAAATGTTCCTTTTGTTCCATAAAGATATTTTTTATATCCAAATACCTCCGTTAGTTTGGTGCGTTATGCCCAGGAATCCACCGGAAATAACGGTCACGACAACGCACACAAATTCCAAATTATATCCATAATGTCGACAGAAACATGTCAAGCGTTTTTTATAATCAATCCTCAAGGTGTTTTTCAAATATCTATTCGATAATATATCAACCGGGACAGTTGGCTTTTCACTAGGACCGGCAGGAACAATGGCCGCCTCTCTTTTGCGCAAAAATCACTCTGAGAGCCCCCACCTGACCACTTACGTAATGTGGTCGTTCACGCTCATTCTTCAAAATAAAGGACTGAAACTATGTCTAAAGGCTGTAGACACCTTAGGGAAGCCATAGAAAAAGGAATCTGGTTGATATCCCTTCCAATGGTCAATAGGGATGCATAGGAACACAGAGCTTTCAAAATAAGAGTAACTTCCTGATTGGAATTTTCTCAGGCTTTCGCCTGCAATATCAGTTCTGTTATACTCACAGACAATATTTGTACAGTTTTGGAAACTTTAGAGTTTTCTATCCTAAGCTGTCAATTATATGCATATTCTAGCATCTGGTCCTGAGAAATAGGCCGTTTACTTTGGGAACGTTCTTTTTCCAAAAATAAAAATAGTGCCCCCTACACTTATCTTAACTGCGTTGGTGGTTAAGGGCTTGTAAGTAAGCATTTCACTGTAAGGTCTACACCTGTTGTATTGACACATGTGACAAATCACATTTGATTTGATTTATCTCAGATCTCACTGAGTAGCCCCAGAGAGGGAGGCTCCCTTGGGGATGTAGATGGCCAAGGAGGCCTGAAGGAAGACGGGCTCCTCAGGAGACTCCAATGGCAGTATGGGAAACTCAGGTTCCAGTGGCGGAGGTTGCTCTCCATTCAAGAGGAAAGAGCTAGACTCCTTCACCAGGCAAGTCATTCAACCTGGACCGTAATAATACTTCTCATTTTTAAAACACTTTTCTAAAAACCCAAAAGACACTTCACAATAATGCAACCAATGGAGTGTGAACATCATTATCGTCATACTGGTTTGTTCCAATGTCTCTAAATCTGTGTGTTCTGGTGAAATGGATAACCACCATAGCCTCTGACTCATATTTTCTTAGGTCCTTTCCTCCAGCACAATGCCCTCCACGTCCACCTCCCAGCCCTCTTCTGATGACCATCACAGCATGTGCTCAACTGCCCTGAAAAAGGTGACAGGTCCTCCTGCCCCTGTCCCCATCATGTTCAACACAGCTACCATCACCAGACACAGGCAAACCACAGATCTCAGATGAGGAAGGAGAGGCACAGTATACCTATTTCCTCTTTGTAAAGAGTTCTTGTGAATGTTGCTGGTGGGTAAAAGGATATCCTTCCTCCACTGTATCTCTCCACGCTTTAGAAATCTGTTGGTTGAGGAACAGAAGCATTTTCCTTAAAGTGAGAGATCTTTTAAGCAGTAGGGTTTAAGGGGTACATCCTCACCATGTAACAGGTGTTTCTTAGGGCACAGTTTGTTGCTGTGGGAGTCAGTACTAGGACGGGCAAGAGGAGAGAAAGGGAGAGACAAGGAGAAATATTTATTGTTGAGTGCTTGTTTTCTGAAAAGGGAGGGAAAGAAAAATCTAGACACAACCAAAGAGCCTGTGTCTCCCAGAGTGTGTTTTGACACTATAAGTAGTGAAGGCCCTGGTGCAGCCCTCCTGGGAGAGATGTGAGTGATGTGCAAAGCCAGAGAGGGGGAGAGAGAGAGAGATCTCTACTACTTTGTTTCTTTAATAGCTGGAAAGCTCCACAGGGAGGATCATCCTGTACCTTTACTTAGCCTTTGACCGAAACAGTGCTTTGTACCAATGCCAGCCAGGGAGGCAGTGAAGGAGCTCTCTGTAGCTCAGTTGGTAGTAGTGTTGTCACAATACCAGATTTCTGATTTCGATACCAGGTTTAGTATCACGATACTCGATAACAACACAAAAAAAAGGTGGATTAGCCAAAGTCACAGAATGGCAATTGATCCAGACAGACTCAGCTACTGCTCTCTTTTTATTTAAGAACAAATTCTTAATTACAATGATGGCCTCGGAACAATGGATTAACTGCCTTGTTCAGGGGCAAAATGACAAGATTTTTACCTTGTCAGCTCGGGGATTAGATCAAGCAACCTTTCGGGTACTGGCCCAACGCTCTAACCACTCGGCTACCTGCCGCTCTTCAGTCGTTGGGCATCTTTTGCATTCAATTATCGTTGCATATTTCTTTGAGACAGCCATGTATGCATTAATTGAATCAATTATACAATCATACATAAAATTTGACTAAATACAAAACAACATAATGGTAATCATTTATTTGAATGATAAATCTCTATATTGATAAACTGGGTAAATCTCCCGAGTGGCGCAGAGGTCTAAGGCACTGCTTTGCAGTGCTTGAGGCATCACTACAGCCCTGCGTTCGATCCCAGGCTGTGTCACAGCCGGCTGTGACCAAGAGACCCATGAGGCGGCGCACAATTGGCCCAGTGTCTTCCGGGTTAGGGGAGATTTTGGCCCAGTGTCTTCTGGGTTAGGGGAGAGTTTGGCCGGCCAGGATTTCCTTGTCCCGTCGCGCTCTAGCAACTCCTTGCGGCGGTCCCTTCGCCTGCAATCTGACTTCGGTCGCCATTTGTACGATGTTTCCTCCAACACATTGGTGCAGCTGGCTTCCGGGTTAAGCAAGCAGTGTGTCAAGTAGCAGTGCGGCTTGGCAGGGTCGTGTTTCGGAGGACGCATGGCTCTCAACCTTTGCCTCTCCCGAGTCCGTATGGGAGTTGCATCAATGAGACAAGACTGTAACTACTAATTGGATACCACAAAAAAGGGGTACAAGTTTATTTAAAAAACAGATAAATGGGTAAATCAAGATGTAGCTTAGGTCTATTCACAATACAGGCTAATGCATAGTATTCAATAGTATTCAATATTTTATTGTACTGATCAACAACATTTGCATAGAATAAGCAATCTCTTATTTTATGAAAGTGTGTAGTCTCTTTAAGAAATGATTGAGGCCATTTGCAAGGCAGAAAGTGGCTATGGAATCTGACTTTAGCTATGGAACCTAGTGGAAACCAGACAGGAAGTGAGGGAGACCAAGTGAATTAAAAAACGTTTTTGGTGACAATCAGCTTTGAAATCAGCATATATTATGTAATCAGCATATGATCATAACAAAGTACTAGGGTAGTGAATTCAGCTGTAGCCTAAGCTAGCAACGAAAGTTTCCCTACAATTAAAGCTGGAAGCTTTCATGTTAACTTCTGTGGATCATGAGTGGGGCGCTAATGCAGCCCAGACAGCTCTAGCAATGGGTGAGGTAGTGGAGCAGGAACGTTGCTCTTCACACTATAAAGGGGCTGCACTGACAGACAGACTTGATCCTCTCAATCACGTGAAACACATTTAACAAAAGTACCAAATGTAACAAAAATTATAGTATCGAACCATTTTTTTGTAGTGAATAAGTACAGAGGTTTTCGGTATACCGTGTAACGCTGGTTGGTAGAGAATAGCACATGCAACACCAGGGTAGTGGGTTTGATTCCCGGGACCACCTGTACTTAAAATGTATACACGCATGACTATAAGTCGCTATGGATAAAAGCATCTCCTAAATGTCATATATTATTAGCGACACAATAAAAATACACAATGGAGAGGCAGTAACTACCTGGGGAGATGGAGTAACACTCAGAGGGAAACATGCCTGGCAGAAACTAAAGGAGGCCATAGACCTCAGCTCACTAGCAGATGGAATCAAATAAACATGCATATGTTCTGAGGAAGACAAGACAGGCAGGTTAAACCAATGAAGATTTTTGAGAGCATTAATTATGAGCTAAATGTCTCCTGTCTGTGTGTGTTTGACAGTGGTTGAGGCAGGCTGGGTTAAAAGAATGTCCCCTGTCTGTCTGTGTTGCAGGAGGTGGAGCGTCTACAGACTCTCAGTCAGCTGTTAGAGGCCTACTTGGAGTGGAAGAGACAGGAGCCACTCTTCTGGTGCTGGATGGTAAGGCTAGTGCTTCCTCTGTCTTCTCAGTGCCTCAGCACTGCTTTTAACCAGAAATGTAAAATATGTTCTGTCTACTCTACAGTGTAATTGACTAGGTTTTGCATGACATTTAAACAAAACCAACATGGAGACAGTAAGAGACAGTGAAACACAATTATTAAGGAACTAATAGCCTCCTTCTAACCTGCCCTTTCCCACTAGTACTACCTGTATCTTTTGGTATTTTATTGGGATCCCATTAGCTGTTGCAAAAGCAGCAGCTGCTCTTCCTGGGGTCCACACAACACATGAAACATAATACAGAATGACATAGACAAGAACAGCTCAAGGACAGAAGTACATATCCTCTTTCTCACTCTCATGAACAACCTCTGCAGTGTCTGACAATGATTCACTACCGTTCTGAGTTCTCATCTCTGTCTGAGTGTGATTCAGATTGACATGAAGTTATTAAGAGAGCCTCCATGGAGAGGAGATGTTTTTGGCATCCTGCTCTGATTCCCTCTCTGCATGCAGATCACAGAGAAGTGAATTTGAGGATTGTAGAAGTTCAAAATGAAGTGCAGTTTCATTAGAAATAAACCTATCAGAATCCTTTGAGTGTTTTCCCTAAAGTACAACAGAAACCGCTTCCTTTCATGGTGTTTCTATCAGTATGTTTGAAACCCACAGTTGGCCTCCCAGGGTTTTGATTATTGAAGTCCAGTCAAATACATTCATGTGAAAATTATTTAAACTAGTACTTTAATCCACCTCAAAGCCATTTAATTTCAAATAAAAAAAGAAAGCTTTGTTGCCTTTTGTGAGAAATGTAATATGTCCCAATTATTAACTCGCTAGTCTTGCTGTTCACTGCCTTATCACTTAAAAATTGGGTAAGATTTTTTGGGGACATATCTGGGAATAACTTTTAAGATTTGATGTAGATGAAATGTGAATTAATGATCCGTTTCATAATTTCTCGAGACCTATAGGAGGAGTTATAAACTGGTTACCAACATCAATTGAACAATAAACAATTATTTTTGCATCATAGCAGTGGTATATTTTATCTGACATACAAATGGCTGGAATGCTGTTTCAGCCTATCAGCATACAGGACCCGTAGTACCTGGTCTATAATATAAAAAAATATAAATGCAACAATTTCAAATATTTTGCTGAATTATTGTTCATATAAGGAAATCAGTCAATTGAAATAAAATCATTAGGCCCTAATCTCTGTATTTCACATGACTGGGAATTACGACTGACCCCATTTAGTTCACTGGTCGATTTTTTTATTTTTATTTTTTTATATTTTTTTTGGTCTGTAGGCTGTTGGTCGACTGAGATTTCTTTACTTGAGCAGTAGCAACAAAAAATAAATAATCATGGTGTAACTGACACATGTCTGATTGGCGCCTGTCTGAGTGGACTGATCCATTGTGGAAGCCGTGGGGGTGGCACAGTCCGTCAGTATAAGACGTGCTACTGAAATTGTATGTGGTTATATTATGTAAGAACAATGGTGCAACAAATGATTTTCTAACAAACGTTTATTCTCCCTTGCTGGATGGTGGTCGTTGTCCACGGTTCTGAAACACATCAGTACGCTGTTTTATTGGCGACTTTTCCTAGACCATGTTGCTATGTGCATCATAGCAAATTTAACCAGCATTCTGGTGTTGAGAACAATGTGGCGGAGGAAGCAGCAGAGTTAGGAGATTAGAAAACAGCCCTTTCCTTATTGTCTAAGAGGAGAGAGGAAACCCCAACTTAATTAGGTCTATAATCAACAGCCTAACTGCTAAATGTGCCTGGCTTTATAAATCATCCATATGCATGTACAGAAATAAGACAGAAGCTGCTTCTGTTGCCTGTTTGAGTGTGTGTTTAATAGCCTACTGATTCTGTGAGCACCAAGCCTCACGCAACAATATCACAGATGGTCTGTTTTTAATCTTTGCTTTGCTGTAATAAAGACTTTACCCGTTTTTTTTCGTGAGACCAGCCTCTCTGTTATTATTTCATTTATTTACTGTTTACACTGTTCCAAATTGTAGAGAAAAAAAGTATATTTATTATAATAACCTTCCCTTTCATTTTGTTGTTATTATTATGATCCTCATTATAATAATAAGTAATGTCATTATCATTAGTAGTCTACGTATAGGTTCTTTGTATAACCACCATCGAGCTGTAGACCTAAGAGCGAATCCTGTTTAGTCTTAATACCGTAACTGATTTAGACCTATAATTCAATATATAGGCTACTGTATCTATCAATCAATCATGTATTCGTTCATGCCATCACACAGCATACGAGATATTAATGATGTGAAATGAAATCAAGCATTTTAGTTTTAAAATTAAATAACAAAGGGAGCTGTGATAAAGACTTTATATATATTTTTGGGGGTGTTGGAACAGACTCTCTGTTACACTTATTTATTTAGTGTTCACATTGTCCCAAATGGTCAGTAAAAATAATATTGTAATCTAACAAACAGTTTGGTACACATTATACTCACGCAGTGCTTGTTCCTATACCCTCCTTTATCTGGATCTCCTGTAGTTTCTACAACTAAGTCCCATGTCTTCCACACATCTGACTTCCCCTTTCCCTCCTGAGCAACCAGTAAACATTCACCCATTTCCAATGTATTTTTCATGTCCTACACATCCATTTTGCTGTCGACATTACTATGTTCGAAGTTAGTTATAACCAATTTATTGATGTGATTATAATAGGCTATAGCTCAGGCCCTATTGATCACATGCAATGCTCACGTTTTATGTGACGAGAGCAAGGGTTCAGGGAATAGGGAATGTTTTTTTCTAAACAAATTAGGGATTTCAGTAACAACTTTTCAGTCAGAAATGGCTTGAATTATGTTGCAGCTCAAGCAACAGGGACAGCGCTACACACACTGATGTTCTGTGGTGGATGTTGCAGCAGGGAGGACAGAGAGGCAATGGGGGCCCGGCACACAGTCATCCACTGTGTTTTTATTTTTAACACAACGCAGAAAGTCTGAGCCAGGCAGCACAATCAAATCGATTTGTGGTCTGACTCCCTCTAGTCATTTGTCTCTTTTAATGATTTAATCAAACAGTGTGGTTTAAAGCATCAGACAAGCTCAGTGCATATAGTTGATTTGATTCAAACATAGGATGTGTCTATATACAGAATCAAACCAATTTTAACATTTCAACCAATCGATTGGTCAAAAGAACAGATGAATCCTGGTCGACTAAGATATGTTTTGGTCAGGGACAGCCCAACTGGGAATACAGATATGCATCTGTTTGTCACAGATACTTAATTTTTTTAAAGGTAGGGCGTGGATCAGAAAACCAGTCAGTATCTGGTGTGACCACCATTTGCCTCATGCAGGGCGACACATCTCATTTGCATAGTTGATCAGGCTATTGATTGTGGCCTGTGGAACGTTGTCCCACTCCTCTTCAATGATTGTACGAAGTTGCTGGATGTTAGCGGGAACTGGAACACGCTGTCGTACACGTCAATCCAGAGCATCCCAAACAGGCTCATGGGCGACAATTCAGGTGAGTGTGCAGGCCGTGGAAGAACTGGTACATTATCAGCTTCCAGAAAATGTCTACAGATCCTTGTGACAGGGCCGTGCATTAGTGTTTGTTGTCCATAGCTTATGCCTGCCCACACCATAACCCCACTGCCACCGTGGGGCACTCTGTTCACAATGTTGACATCAGTAAACCGCTCGCCCACACAATGCCATCTGCCCGGTAAAGTTGAAACCGGGATGCATCTGTGAAAAGCACACTTATCCCTCGTGCCAGTGGACCTTGAAGGTGACCATTTGTGCATTGAAGTTGGTTACGACGCCGAACTGCAGTCAGGTCAAGACCCTGGTAAGGACGAACATGCAGATTAGCTTCCCTGAGATTGTTTCTGACAGTTGGTGCAGAAATTCTTCGGTTGTGAAAATCCAGTTTCATCAGCTGCCCGGGTGGCTGGTCTCAGATGATCCCGCAGATGAAGAAGTCCTTGGCTGGCGTGGTTACACGTCTGCGGTTCCCTAGCACAAGGTTCACCTGTGTAATTATCCTGCTGTTCAATCAGCTTCTTGATATGCCACACCTGTCAAGTGGATGGATTATCTTGGCAAAGTCGAAATGCTCACTAACAGGGATGTAAACAAATTTGTGCACAATTTTTGCGAAATAAGCATTTTGTGTATATGGATAATATTTTATTTCAGCTCATGAAACGTGGGACCAACACTTCACATGTTGCATTTTATATTTTGTTCAGCGTATGTGTTGAATGTATGGAGGCTCCAGGACCTGGTCTATGATGTATCGGTGTCGGTTGGAGGGTTAGTGTAGAGAGTCTGCCATATGCCTGTATGGAGTTTATCCACAGTCATGGCCTGCGTCCCAAATGAAACCCTATATAGCATACTACTTTTGACCAGGGCCACATAGGGTACAATTTGCGACAATGCCTATAGTATGTATGTGCTTGGACTCTATCTGACCTCTCCTAGGAGGGAGGCTGCTGTTGGGCAGTTGATTAGAACTAGACCCACATGGATCAATATTGGAGGAGAGCTGCAATTACACAGGATGTCCGATCTTGAGAAAAGCTCCTTTTAATATATATTTTTTTTTAACCCTTATTTATCTTGGAAAGTCTGTTAAGAACAAATTCTTATTTACAATGTCGGCCTACACCGGCCAAACCCTAACCCGGACAACGCTGGGCCAATTGTGTGCCGCCCTATGGGTCTCCCAATCACGGCCGGTTGTGATAACGCCTGGAATCAAACCAGGGTCTGTAGTGACGCCTCTAACACTGAGATGCAGTGCCTTAGACAGCTGCGCCACTCAGGAGCAGAGAGTGAAAGGAGAGATAGAAGGGAGGAGCTCAGAGAAAATCAAAGACTTTTGTTATTATTACATGCCATTTCCTGGTTGCTAAAATTCAAATAGTTTGCCTAATTTCAGTTTATGTAACAAAAGCAAGTGTAGTGTAGAGAATCATTGTCATCATCTAAACCGCTGTGAAATATATTTTCCCTAACAAAAAATATTGTATTTTCAGCTGTTTGAAGCTGGTGTACAATACCGAAAGTAAAAGACGCAAAAACTAAACTTAAGAACGGGAATCATAGAAATAATGCACATAGAACAGATCTACCGCTGTGAATTTGGTTGGGTTACCCCAAAAGTTACATATTGCATCTTTAATTTAATATCATAACCTTTGAGGTTTGATATTAATTTCCCAGGATCATGCATTATGAACAGTGGTACTCTATTTCTCACTTTCTCAACCCTCTCTTTCCTTCTCTCCTCGCTCCTTCCTCCCTCTCTCCCCCCTCCCTCTCTCTGTAGGATAGTGTTGTGGACAGCCAGCTCTCAGACCTGAGAGAGGAGGACACTGTAGAGAACATGTCACCTGTACACCAAGTTGTCAATAGGTGCTTTCCCTACAGTTACAAGGACAAGGAGGGTCTGGAACAACTGGACAACATGTTGCTGAGGCTGCACACAGGGCTGAAGGACACATACACAAGACAGGTAATGCACACCCTCACACAGCAGGTGAATACCAACTGGCAAGGAATCAACGTTTGGCTCTTTATAAATTGTATGAAATTCCGTCCTCTCGTCCTCTACTGTCTTCAATGATTGGAAAAGACTGGACAGGTGGAAGCTCATCATTAGATTGGCTTTCACCTCGTCATTTCTTTCAGGTCATTGGACTAAAGGAGGAGAGGAAATGTTTTAGGACATTTTGAGAAAGAGAATTTGTCAGAGCGAAAAGAGGGAACTTCAATGTTCTGGAGGACTTGCATTATGCAGTTCAAGTGGGAGTGGGTCTGATGGCAATATGTGCTCCTGTTCCTCTCTCTCCTTTTCGCTCTTTCTCGCTCTTTCTCTCTTTGGGAAATCATTTTCTGGAATCATTTTCTCAATTGAAGTGGCTTGTGAATTGAGCTCTTTCATTTGGAATATGAATGCCTAAATCTGTGCTTTTGTGTACAGCATTACATTTCATTATGCTTTATAGCCTATTTGCTTATTGCTTCTCTCCAGACTCTAGGCTTGCATAGCTTCCAATTTTATTCATATCATTACACTGATACAGCTGGGAATTATTACCAACCTCACAATCAGCACATCTAGGTCACCTAATAATATAGGCTACATTAATTATCCTCTCTCGTTCCCTCCCTCTCAATCTCTTTCTCTTTTTCTCTCTCATTCTCGCTCTCTCTCTCTACACTAATGTGGGAAGTGTCTGGTGCAATATCAAAATGTCTGCCAAATTCTCACCCATTATCGCGCATGAATGCACTAATGCCATATGCACAAGCACACACACACTCCTCCCCCATGAGAGTCATCAGTGTAAATGAAATGCTGCTGGGGCCTAGCAGTCATTTTGTTTTAGAGATAAAAACATTTTAGTAGGAAGTAATTGTCTCAGATGATATACTGAAAGAGGCAGATCCTGCAATTCATTGCACTGAACTGTTTGTCAATGCCTCCTTTCTTCTTCTGTCCCAACAGAACAGAAAAGCGCAGAGTGTTCTTCAAGACGCTGAGGAGTTGGAGGAGATTGAGAGGCGAGTGGCTCTCAGGCTGCATGGCTTGGCTGAGTCCTGTACTTCAACTCCTACATCTGGTTGCTGTAGTTACAGGCCAAGTCTCCAGGGGCCACAGCTACTTCCAAACCATCACCAGCCTTGTAGGCCAGGGTCTGTGCTCCCACAAGCCTGTGATGGGGCAGTGCTGCCAGGCAAGGTGTCTGGGACAGGCATGATGATGGTCCAAGTCCAGGCCTCCTCACTGATCGTCAAGCTGCAGCAGAGAGAGGACTTCCTGCTGGGGGAACTGGGCCAGATGAGGCAGGCAAAGCGGGGACAGATCCAGGAGAAGACAGCCAGCTGGCTGGAGGGGGTTGGAGTTGTCCTCATCCCCCCTCTCCCTCTCAAGAGATAAACACTAACAGGATGCTACTTCAGGGTGTCTGTGCGTGCAAGCGAGTGAACAGGATGCTGTTCAGCACGGTGGCTGACAGACTGTCTGTCCCCAGACTACTTTCATAGAAATAGAATGACTAGAAGGTGCAAAGCTGCTCGACAATTTGTGGCTATATGTTCTATTAATTATATTTATATGTCTACTGCTAAGATATTATGATGCGATGGACTGCATGTGATATATTTCAAATGACATCTGAAATGCACATGAATCAGTTGAAATCAAGATGTGTGTGTGTGTGTGTGTGTGTGTGTGTGTGTGTGTGTGTGTGTGTGTGTGTGTGTGTGTGTGTGTGTGTGTGTGTGTGTGTGTGTGTGTGTGTGTGTGTTGATGTAATCCACTGTGGGAGACGACATAAACATCTGTGTGGGCTGGCTGTTAAGTTGCTGGGTTGTTTTTCTTTTTTGTATCTTGTCTTTTCTCGGTGCTAAGCTTTCAGGAGAGAAAACAGTCTTAAAGTTCTGAAGTAGGTCAGGGTTTAGGATGTTCTCTCACTGAAGTTGGTTTATAAGTAGACCGCCTGGCGAATGCTCTCTCCGTCTCAGCCTCACACTGATTAGCTGATGTTACCCGTCCTGCCCTCACCCCTCAGAGGATTCATCCTAGTGCCTTCACGTCCTCAAATTTGTGTGTGTGTGTGTGTGTGTGTGTGTGTGTGTGTGTGTGTGTGTGTGTGTGTGTGTGTGTGTGTGTGTGTGTGTGTAACTAACAAGCATTTCATGCAGATTAATTACCTAATGCATGGAGGGAAAAAAAGTCACGATCTGACTGATGGAAACAGGATATGCCGGTTCAATTTTATAAATGCCAACAGACAATTTGTTTGTTCGACATGGTGGGATCTTTTTGTGTCAGTAAAATGTATTTTGGGAGAAATTACGTTGAAAATGCCTTTGAGCAAATATTGATATCCACTTTGATATCCACAAAAATATAAACGCAACACGTTGGTCCCATGTTTCATGAGCTGAGATAAATTAATGTTTCATATGCACAAAAAGTTTTGCATTTCTCCTTTGCCAAGATGATATGCCACACATGTATGGTGGATGGATTAAGAAGCTGATTAAACGCATGATCAGTACACAGGTGCACCTTGTGCTGGGGACAATAAAAGACCACTCTAAAATGTACAGTTTTGTCATCCGATACAATGCCACAGATGTCTCAAGTTTTGAGGGAGTGTGCAGTTGGCATGCTGACTGCAGGAATGTCCACCCGAGTGATTGCCAGATAATTTAACGTTCATTTCTCTACCATAAGCCGCCTCAAATGTTTTAGAGAATTTGGCACTACGTCTGACCGGGATCACAACCGCAGACGCGTGTAACCACGCCAGCCCAGGACCTCCATATTCTGCTTCTTCACCTGTGGGATCGTCTGAGACCAGCCACCCGGACAGCTGATGAAACAGGGTTTGTACAACTGAAGAATTTCTGCACAAACTGTCAGAAACCATCTCAGGAAGGCTCATCTGCATGCTCCTCATCTTGATCTTACTGCTGTTTGGCATCCTAACTGACTTCAGTGAGTAAATGCTCACCTTCACTGGCACGCTGGAGAGGTGTGCTCTTCACGGATGAAACCCGGTTTCAGCTGTACCGGGCAGATGGCAGACTGCGTGTATGGTGTCATGTGGGTGTGCGGTTTGCTGATGTCAACGTTGTGATCAGAATGCCCAATAGTGGCAGTGGGGTTATGGTATGGGCAGGCGTAAGCTACGGGCAAGGAACGCAATTGCATTTTATTGATGGCAATTTAAAAGCACCGAGATACCGTGACGAGATTCAGAGGCCATTCATCCGCTGCCTTCACGATATTTTTCAGTATGATAATGCACTGCTTCATGTCGCATGCTCACCAGACGTCACCCATTGAGCATGTTTGGGATGCTCTGGATCGACATGTACAGTTCCCACCAATATCCATAAACTTTGCGCAGCCATTGAAGAGTGGGACAAGGTTCCACAGGCAACAATCAATAGCCTGTTCAACTCTATCCGAAGGAGATGTGTGACGCTGCATGATGTAAATGGTGGCCACACCAGATAATGACTGGTTTTATGATCCACGTCTTTTATTTAAAAAATATTTGTGACCAACAGAGGCATATTTGTATTCCAAGTCATGTGAAATCCATAGATAAGGGCCTAATGAATTTATTTCAATTGACAGATTTTCTTTTATGGACTGTAACTCTGTAGAATTGATGAAATTGACAGATTTTCTTTTATGGACTGTAACTCTGTAGAATTGATGAAATTGACAGATTTTCTTTTATGGACTGTAACTCTGTAGAATTGATGAAATTGACAGATTTTCTTTTATGGACTGTAACTCTGTAGAATTGATGAAATTGACAGATTTTCTTTTATGGACTGTAACTCTGTAGAATTGATGAAATTGACAGATTTTCTTTTATGGACTTTTGTATGGACTTTTCTTTTATGTAACTCTGTAGAATTGATGAAATTGACAGATTTTCTTTTATGGACTGTAACTCTGTAGAATTGATGAAATTGACAGATTTTCAGATGAAATTGACAGATTTTCTTTTATGGACTGTAACTCTGTAGAATTGATGAAATTGACAGATTTTCTTTTATGGACTGTAACTCTGTAGAATTGATGAAATTGACAGATTTTCTTTTATGGACTGTAACTCTGTAGAATTGATGAAATTGACAGATTTTCTTTTATGGACTGTAACTCTGTAGAATTGATGAAATTGACAGATTTTCTTTTATGGACTGTAACTCTGTAGAATTGATGAAATTGACAGATTTTCTTTTATGGACTGTAACTCTGTAGAATTTTCTTTTATGATGAAATTGACAGATTTTCTTTTATGGACTGTAACTCTGACTTTTCTTTTATGTAACTCTGTAGAATTGATGAAATTGACAGATTTTCTTTTATGGACTGTAACTCTGTAGAATTGATGAAATTGACAGATTTTCTTTTATGGACTGTAACTCTGTAGAATTGATGAAATTGACAGATTTTCTTTTATGGACTGTAACTCTGTAGAATTGATGAAATTGACAGATTTTCTTTTATGGACTGTAACTCTGTAGAATTGATGAAATTGACAGATTTTCTTTTATGGACTGTAACTCTGTAGAATTGATGAAATTGTTGCATGTTGCATCTTATGTTTTCATTCGGTGTAATAATATAATATATAATAACCATCATATAGAAGTAAACTTGGAGTCACGCGATGATATGTTCTTAGGTCCTCCCATTACGACTCGGTAAAACATGCAGTTTATTAGGCCACAGATAATATAAGTTATGGTGAATTTCACAGGGTGGTGAAAGTGCACATTCTCCTTACCAATAAATATCTTATTTTGGTGACATGATGATTGATGCTTGGATGTCGTTTGACAAACAAAAAGAATATTGCTCTTATTCATAATGATCTCACAATGCATGTAGTCTACCCGCCCTGTATCTTCAAGCTGTTGGCTAGAGCATATGTGCCAAGACTAGAGTGGGCAAGTTTGCAATATAACGCAACAGTTTTTGGACAAAACCATCAGTAGGGTGGAAAATGCGATGGAAACACATTCTATGTTTCATTTGGTACAGAATTTAATGGCAAAAGTCATTTTTATGTGCACTACATTATCATTATCACAGTTTTTTGCAATTAATCTTTTTTTTAAAAATGAAAACCCATCTCTGCTGGGAAAATACGCATATAGTTTCCTGCTGATTTTAGAATATTCTCATGAAAATCTGTCACAAAAACCTAGGTAGTGGTGTGCATGCATGTGATTAGTTTGTGTGTCAAGTATGAATGTTTCTCTTGCACTTGTTAGGTCTGTTTCATTTGTTGAGAACAATGTACATTTCTGTATGAAATTTGCAATAAACAGGAAACCAGTACTAAACTGGAAGAGTTTTTGATAAACATGAAACCAGTTACTGAACTGGAGGGGTCTTTGATAAACAGGAAACCAGTTACTGAACTGGAGGGGTCTTTGATAAACAGGAAACCAGTTACCAAACTGGAAGGGTGTTTGATAAACAGGAAACCAGTTACCAAACTGGAAGGGTGTTTGATAAACAGGAAACCAGTTACCAAACTGGAAGGGTGTTTGATTGCCTAGTCTGTCTGTGTCACAGTGGCGTGTGTGTGTTGATGTAATCCACTGCAGGAGACAACATAAAGACCTGTCTGGGCTGGCTGTTAAGTTGCTGGGTTTCTTTTTTTCTTGTATCTTATGTTGTTTTTTCTTAAGCTAAGCTTTTAGGAGAGAACGTGCTAAAGTTCAGAAGTAGGTCAGGATTTTGGAATGTTTTCTCTCACTGAAGTTGTTTAAGTAGGCCGCCTGGCGAATGCTCCCTCAGTCTCACACTTATTGGCTGACATTACCAGTCCTGGCCTCACCCCTCAGATGATTAATCCTAGTGCCTTTATCTCCTCCAATATCTGTGTGTGTGTGTGTGTGTGTGTGTGTGTGTGTGTGTGTGTGTGTGTGTGTGTGTGTGTGTGTGTGTGTGTGTGTGTGTGTGTGTGTGTGTGTGTGTGTGTGTGTGTGTGTGTGTGTTGTACAGTCGTGGCCAAAAGTTTTGAGAATGAAACAAATATTAACTTTTACAAAGTCTGCTGCCTCAGTTTGTATGATGGCAATTTGCATATACTCCAGAATGTTATGAAGATTGATCAGATGAATTGCAATTAATTGCAAAGTCCCTCTTTGCCATGCAAATGAACTGAATCCCCCCAAAACATTTCCACTGCATTTCAACCCTGCCACAAAAGGACCAGCTGACATCATGTCAGTGATTCTCTTAACACAGGTGTGAGTGTTGATGAGGACAAGGCTGGAGATCACTCTGTCATGCTGATTGAGTTCGAATAACAGACTGGAAGCTTCAAAAGGAGGGTGGTGCTTGGAATCATCGTTTTTCCTCTGTCAAACATAGTTACCTGCAAGGAAACACATGCCGTCATCATTGCTTTGCACAAAAAGGGCTTCACAGGCAAGGATATTGCTGCCAGTAAGATTGCACCTAAATCAACCAATTTTCGGATCATCAAGAAATTCAAGGAGAGCGGTTCAATTGTTGTGAAGAAGGATTCAGGGCGCCCAAGAAAGTCCAGCAAGCGCCAGGAGCGTCTCCTAAAGTTGATGGAGCACCTTGCCATAAGGCAAAAATGATAACTAAGTGGCTCGGAGAACAAAACACCGATATTTTGGGTCCATACCCAGGAATCTCCCCAGACCTTAATCCCATTGAGAACTTGTGGTCAATCCTCAAGAGGCGGGTGGACAAACAAAATCCCACAAATTCTGACAAACTCCAAGCATTGATTATGCAAGAATGGGCTGCCATCAGTCAGGATGTGGCCCAGAAGTTAATTGACTGCATGCCAGGGCGGATTGCAGATGTCTTGAAAAAGAAGGGTCAACACTGCAAATATTGACTCTCTGTATCAAGTTCATGTAATTGTCAATAAAAGCCTTTGACACTTATGAAATGCTTGTAATTATACTTCAGTATTCCATAGTAACATCTGACAAAAATATCTAAAGACACTGAAGCAGCAAACTTTGTGAAAATTAATATTTGTGTAATTCTGAAAACTTTTGGCCATGACTGTACACATGTCACATGTCATTGGTGTGCATGCATGTGATTAGTTTGAGTGTGTGCCAAACATGAATGTTTCTCTTTCACCTGGGAGGGCTGTTAGATTTGTTAAGAGCAAATTACATGTCTGTGTGAAATGTGCGATAAACAGGAAACCAGTTTATCAAACTGGAAGGGTGTTTGATAAACAGGAAACCAGTTACCAAACTGGAAGGGTGTTTGATAAACAGGAAACCAGTTACCAAACTGGAAGGGTGTTTGATAAACACAGGATTAGCAGATTGGACAAAGTCAGATGTCCTGCTGGATTAAAGTGATATATAGTATGTTAATATAGTGTATGAGCTTTGTGTGTTTGTTTGCATGTCTGTGTATGTTAATATCTCAGCTGTGTGAGTGTGTGTGAGGTCTGAGCTATCACACTGGGCAAAACAGGTTGAATCAACATTGATTCCACATAATTTTAACAAAATTATTCAATGTGATGTGGTTGAATGAACACAAAACTGATTGGATTTGTAAAAAGTCCTTAACTTAAAGGATTTTTTTTCATTTTTTTCATCCAATCTTTAACTTAAATCCAATGACGGTGACATTTTTCATAGATTTTATGTTGAATTCACGTTAGTTGAAAACTCAACCAAATGGAAATGGAAACTAGACCCAATGTCTGTGCCAAGTGGGATGTATGTGTGTGTTCATATCTCAGCTGTGTGTTCATATCTCAGCTGTGCGTTCATATCTCAGCTGTGTGTTCATATCTCAGCTGTGCGTTCATATCTCAGCTGTGCGTTCATATCTCAGCTGTGTGTTCATATCTCAGCTGTTTCAAGTTTTACTGCCAGGTGCACAAGTACACTGAAATGCCTTTCTTGCAGGCTCTAAACCCAACAATGCTGCTCCCAACAAGCTGTTCCCAAACATTTTAAACCAGCATCAGAAAATATAGTCTATCATAGTTCATGTGGGATTCAATGACATTATGAAGGGCAGCTCAGAACAGCTGAATATGGATTTTAAAGAAGTGATTGGGTCTCTGCTTGACACCACAACAAACGCCCCATAATATCTGGCCCTCTGTCCTCCCTAAATCGTGGCATTGAATGGTTCAGCAGACTTTTAGCCCTCAATAACAATAACAATAGCTATTGTATCTCTGTGGGAGTAACACTTATTGACCATGTTGATACCTTCTGGAAGCAAAGCTGGTTTTATAAGGAGGATGGAATCCACCCAAGTCATTTGGGTTCCTGGATCCTTTCACAGCATTATAAGGCTGCGTTGAGACATTGACTATATCAATGACCCAAGCCCAGCTCAGTTAATCCCTACCATTGTGTCGCTGAGTTGTCATAATGCTTCTCAAAATGTACATTATCCCAGGGGAGTTGGAAGACACAATGTAAGTCACCTAATGTCTGTCCCTCTTACTGCCCTGAATGCCTCTGCTAATCCCATAGCTATTGTATGCAGTAATCATGTTCCTATAAACCAGAGTTATACTGTTAGCACTGAGGCTGTGTGCAGCTCACCCTGCACTAACATAAATAACATGAGCATGTCTACTTCTGCTAAGTTTCCTAGTAAAGCAATGAAAACAATCAAGTATCCCATAAAAGTGCTAAAAATAGCCCACGTTAACATATGTCTCTTTAGAAACAACATTCATGGAAGCAATAATTTGCTGGTAACTGTGGTGGTTAATTTCTTTACTATCAAATGAGGAGAGACAAACTTATCACACAAGTCAGAATTCTACTAAAACTACATCTTTAATAGTGAGAGCTTTGCAATAGCAATGGCTTGTCAACGATTCACCATTTCTGATGAGCCGTTGAGAGCGGCGAGCCAAGAGTACAAAGGTATTTTATAGCCAAGATACACCCCTTTCAACCTACATGACGAACAACCAATACATAGAATGGGTCACAAGGTTAAGATTTGTATGAAAGATACCTATAATACATAGCAGACAGCATCTGCTGTGTCAACAGTTTTCATTGTATAGACCAGTGTCTGGCCCTGGTACGATATAGAACAGAAACATTAACTCATGCTCTGGAATGCTCTTTAGGTTTTATCACCCACAGACATGGTAAATCTCCTGTCAGTGTTATCTCCCAGAGGCCCATCCTCAGTAGAACACACACACAATAGTTAACAGAATACTATATTCTGTTGAATAAAACAACCATTTGATGCAATAAAAGCATTCTAACATAATATTGCAATTTTTCCACAACATAACAGATGTTATTCATATGCTGACAATCTCTGAAACTCGCTTAGATAATACCTTTGATGATACAGTGGTATCAATACATGGTTATAACATCTACAGAAAATACAGAAATGCCAAAGGTGGAGGTGTTGCCATTTATATTGAGAACCACATTCCTGTAAAGCTTAGAGAGGATCTCATGTTAAATACTGTTGAAGTAATATGGCTACAGGTTCATCTGCCTCACCTAAAGCCCATTCTGGTGGGAAGCTGTTATAGACCACCAAGTGCTAACAGTAAGTATCTGGATGACGTGTGAAATGCTTCATAATGTAGGTGATATCAACAGAGAGGTATATTTTCTGGGTGATTTTAAATATTGACTGGTTTTCATCAAGCTGCCCACTCAAGAGAAATCTTCAAACTGTAACTAGTGCCTGCAACCTGATTCAGGTTATCAGTCAACCTACCTGGGTAGTTACAAACAGCACAGGAAGGAAATCATCATGTATTGATCACATCTTTACTAATGCTGCAGAAAACTGCTTTAAAGCAGTATCCAAATCCATCAGATGTAATGATCACAATATAGTAGCTATATCTAGGAAAAGCCAAGTCTGAGTAAAGCCAGTGTGTCTATGGATGCAGATGACTCAACACTATACACATCAGCTACTACAGTGACTGAAATGACTGCAATGCTTAACAAAGAGCTGCAGTTAATTTCTGAGTGGTTGGCAAGAAATAAATGAGTCCTAAATATTTCAAAAACTAAAAGTATTGTATTTGGGACAAATCATTCACTAAACCCTAAACTTAAACTAAATCTTGTAATGAATAATGTGGAAATTCGGCAAGTTGAGGTGACTAAACTGCGTGGAGTAACTCTGTCATGGTCAAAACATGTTGATACAACAGTGTTAAGATGGGGAGACGTCTGCCCATAATAAAGAGCTGCTCTCTGCCTTCTTAACAACACTGTCAACAAGGCAGGTCCTACAGGACTTTTTGTTTTGTAGCACCTGGACTACTATTCTGTCATGTGATCAGGTGCCACAAAGAAGGACTTAGGAAAATGGCAATTGGCTCAGAACAGGGCAGTACTGCTGGCCCTTGGATGTACACACAGAGCTTACATTAATAATATGCATGTCAATCACTCCTGGCTGAAAGTGGAGGAGAGAGTGACTTCTTCGCCCATGTTTTTGTAAGAGGTGTTGACAAACTGAATGCACCGAGGTGTCTGTTTAAACTACTAGCACACAGCTCAGATACCCATGCATACCCCACAAGACATGCCACCAGAGGTCTCTTCACAGTCCCCGGGTCCAGAACAGACTATGAGAGGCGCACAGTATTAAATAGAGCCATGACTACATGGAACTCTATTCCACATCAGGTAAGTGATGCAAGCAGTAGAATCAGATTTAAAGAACAGATAAAAACGCAACTTCTGGAACAGCAGGGACTGTGAATAGACACACACACTAGCACACGTTCTCTACACACACGTACATTGTAGTGTTGTATTATACATCTCGTAGTGTAGATATGTAGTGGTGTAATAATGTTACATGATGTACTGTTGTCTCTTGTTTTACATGTACAGTAAGTGTCTTAATGCGTTTGGACCCTAGGAAGAGTAGCTGCTGCCTTGGCAACAGCTAATGGGGATCTCAAATAAAATACAAATACCAAATACAATGCAGTATTCAATATGTAGTACTAAAAATAACTAAAAAGTACTAAAAATAACTTAAGGTAGAACAAAAATACACAATAAAGAACACAAGAAAGTAAATAAGCCCAATACAGGGTCGGTTCCAGCACCATATTTACAATGTGCAGGGATACTGGAGTGATGGAGGTAGATACAGTATGTATAGGGGTAAGGTGATAGAGTAGCAGCTTATATGATGATTGTATATGAGTGTGTGTGTATGTGTAGAGTCAGTATAAATGTGTGTGTTAGCAAATGAAGTGAGTGTGTGAGTGCAGAGTCCTGTGAGTGTGCATTGACAGTAAAACAACAAATACAATGGACAACTCAGATAGCCCATGTAGCCATTTAGTTAGCTATATAGTGGTCGTATAGCTTAGAAGCTGTTCAGGAGCCTGTTGGTGTCAGACTTGATGCACAAGTTTCGCCTTCCATGCAGAAGCAGAGAGAACAGACTATTGCTTGTGGGTGGAGTCTTCAACGATTTTCTGGGCCTTCCTTTCACACCACCTGATATAGAGATCCTGGATGGCAGTGAGTTTGATGTAGAGGTCCTGGATGGCAGTGAGCTTGATGTAGAGATCCTGGATGGCAGTGAGTTTGATGTAGAGGTCCTGGATGGCAGTGAGCTTGATGTAGAGATCCTGGATGGCAGTGAGTTTGATGTAGAGGTCCTGGATGGCAGTGAGTTTGATGTAGAGGTCCTGGATGGCAGTGAGCTTGATGTAGAGGTCCTGGATGGCAGTGAGTTTGATGTAGAGGTCCTGGATGGCAGGGAGCTTGATGTAGAGGTCCTGGATGGCAGTGAGTTTGATGTAGAGGTCCTGGATGGCAGTGAGCTTGATGTAGAGGTCCTGGATGGCAGTGAGTTTGATGTAGAGGTCCTGGATGGCAGTGAGCTTGATGTAGAGATCCTGGATGGCAGTGAGTTTGATGTAGAGGTCCTGGATGGCAGTGAGCTTGATGTAGAGATCCTGGATGGCAGTGAGTTTGATGTAGAGGTCCTGGATGGCAGGGAGCTTGATGTAGAGGTCCTGGATGGCAGTGAGTTTGATGTAGAGGTCCTGGATGGCAGTGAGCTTGATGTAGAGGTCGTGGATGGCAGGGAGCTTGATGTAGAGGTCCTGGATGGCAGTGAGTTTGATGTAGAGGTCCTGGATGGCAGTGAGCTTGATGTAGAGGTCCTGGATGGCAGTGAGCTTGATGTAGAGGTCCTGGATGGCAGTGAGCTTGATGTAGAGGTCCTGGATGGCAGTGAGCTTGATGTAGAGATCCGGGATGGCAGTGAGTTTGATGTAGAGGTCCTGGATGGCAGGGAGCTTGATGTAGAGATCCTGGATGGCAGGGAGCTTGATATAGAGGTCCTGGATGGCAGTGAGCTTGATGTAGAGATCCTGGATGGCAGGGAGCTTGATGTAGAGATCCTGGATGGCAGGGAGCCTGCTATAGAGGTCCTGGATGGCAGGGAGCCTGATATAGAGATCCTGGATGGCAGGGAGCTTGATATATAGGTCCTGGATGGCAGAGAGCTTGATGTAGAGGTCCTGGATGGCAGGGAGCCTGATATAGAGGTCCTGGATGGCAGGGAGCTTGATGTAGAGATCCTGGATGGCAGGGAGCTTGATGTAGAGGTCCTGGATGACAGGGAGCCTGATATAGAGGTCCTTGATGGCAGGGAGCTTGATATATAGGTCCTGGATGGCATGGAGCTTGATGTAGAGGTCCTGGATGGCAGAGAGCTTGATGTAGAGGTCCTTGATGGTAGAGAGATTGATGTAGAGGTCCTGGATGGCAGGGAGCTTGATGTAGAGGTCCTTGATGGTAGAGAGCCTGCTCCAGTTTCAACTGACCTGAGCCCTAGGACCGTGCCCCAGGACTACCTGACATGATGGCTCCTTGCTGTCCCCAGTCCACCTGACTGTGCTGCTGCTCCAGTTTCAACTGTTCTGCCTTATTATTATTTGACCATGCTGGTCATTTATGAACATTTGAACATCTTGGTCATGTTCTGTTATAATCTCTACCCGGCACAGCCAGAAGAGGACTGGCCACCCCACATAGCCCGGTTCCTCTCTAGGTTTCTTCCTAGGTTTTGGCCTTTCTAGGGAGTTTTTCCTAGCCACCGTGCTTTTACACCTGCATTATTTGCTGTTTGGGCTTTTAGGCTGGGTTTCTGTACAGCACTTTGAGATATCAGCTGATGTACGAAGGGCTATATAAATAAATTTGATTTGATTTGATTTGATATAGAGGTCCTGGATGGCAGGGAGCTTGATGCAGAGGTCCTGGATGGCAGAGAGCTTGATATAGAGGTCCTGGACGGCAGCTTAGAGCTTAGCCCCAGTAATCAGAATCAGAATCATGTTTATTGTCCTACAAGAGGAAAATCTTGACACAGCTCACACACAAATACATAAAACAGAGGAAGAAAAGAACAGACAGGCAGAAATAGTCCAGATGCCGCAGTCGATGCGTGGTGGCAATGATGCTCCGGTATGGTAGGAGGAGGAGTTTGGGTTTGATGGACAGGTTGCACATACGCCGGATGACAGACAGGCTTTGCTATGATTTCTTAGTTGTTTCAGTGGTGTGTTGTTCGAAAGTGAGCTTCTAGTCTATTGTTATTCCGAGATATTTTAATGACGGAACCATTTCGACAGCCTCTATTTTGATGAAGATAGGGCCGTCACAGATGGTTTACTGGGCTGTCTGCAAAACCGTCAGTAGCACCATGCGATCGATCGCGGTGCTGGTGCCATACCAAGCAGTGATGCAGCCAGTCAAGCTACTCGTAATGGTGCAGCTGTAGAACTTTTTGAGGATTTGAGGGCCCATACCAAACCATTTCAACCTCCTGAGGGGAAGAGGTGCTGTCGCACCTTCTTCACGATTGTGCGCTTGTGTGGACCATATTAAGTCCTTAGTGATTTGGACACAGAGGAACTTGAAGCTCTCGACCCACCCCATGCAGCCCCATCGATGTGGATTGGGGCATGCTCACCCCCCATTTCCTGTAGTGAGCGATCAGCTCATTGGTCTTACTGATGTTGAGTGAGAGGTTGTTGTCCCGGAACCACGCTGCCAGGTCACTGATCTCCTCCCTGAAGGCTGCCTCGTCGTCGCAGGTGATCAGGCCTACTGCTGTCGTGTTGTCAGAAAACTAGATGATGGTGTTGGAGATGTGTGTGGCCACGCAGTTGTGGGTAACAAGGAGTACAGGAAGGGACTAAGCACACACCCCTGTGTGGCCACCGTGTTGAGGGTCAGCATGGTGGAGGTGATGTTGCCTGCCCTCACCACCTGTGGTCAGTGGCCTGTCAGGAAATCCGGGATCCATTTGCAGAGGGAGGTGTTTAGTCCCATGGTCCAAAGCTTGTTGACGTACTTGTAGAGTACAATGTTGTTGAACGCTGTAGTGAATTAACATAATTCTTACATACATATTCCTCTTATCTAGGTGGGTAAGGGCAGTGTGGATTGTGTTGTCTTGTGCAAATTGGAGTGGGTCTAGGGTGTCTGGGATGATGGAATTGATGTGTGCCATAACCAGCCTCTCAAAGCTTCATGATTACAGATGTGAATACTACAGGGCAGTAGTCATTGTGGCATGAAGCCTTAGAGGGAACAGAATGATGGTGGTCTGCGGATTACAGACTGGGACAGGGAGAGACTGAAGATGATCATGAAAATGCCTGACAGCGGTTCTGCGAATGCTCTGAGAACGCCGCCTTGTGAGTGTTGACCTGATTAAAGACCAAACTCACAACGGCTTCGGAGAGCGAGATCACCCAGTCCTCTGGGTCGGTGTGTGTGTTCATATCTCAGCTGTGTGTATGTTCATATCTCAGCTGTTTGTGTGTTCATATCTCAGCTGTGTGTGTTCATATCTCAGCTGTGTGTGTGTTCATAACTCAGCTGTGTGTGTTCATATCTCAGCTGTGTGTGTTCATATCTCAGCTGTGTGTGTTCATATCTCAGCTGTTTGTGTGTTCATATCTCAGCTGTGTGTGTTCATATCTCAGCTGTGTATGTGTTCATATCTCAGCTGTGTGTGTTCATATCTCAGCTGTTTGTGTGTTCATATCTCAGCTGTGTGTGTTCATATCTCAGCTGTGTGTGTGTTCATATCTCAGCTGTGTGTGTTCACATCTTAGCTGTGTGTGTTCATATCTCAGCTGTGTGTGTGTTCATATCTCAGCTGTGTGTGTTCATATCTCAGCTGTGTGTGTGTTCATATCTCAGCTGTGTGTGTGTGTTCATATCTCAGCTGTGTGTGTGTGTTCATATCTCAGCTGTGTGTGTGTGTTCATATTTCAGCTGTGTGTGTTCATATCTCAGCTGTGTGTGTTCATATCTCAGCTGTGTGTGTGTTCATATCTCAGCTGTGTATGTTCATATCTCATCTGTGTGTGTTCATATCTCAGCTGTGTGTGTTCATATCTCAGCTGTGTGTGTTCATATCTCAGCTGTGTGTGTTCATATCTCAGCTGTGTGTATGTTCATATCTCAGCTGTGTGTGTGTGTTCATATCTCAGCTGTGTATGTTCATATCTCAGCTGTGTGTGTGTTCATATCTCAGCTGTGTATGTTCATATCTCAGCTGTGTGTGTTCATATCTCAGCTGTGTGTGTTCATATCTCAGCTGTGTGTGTGTTCATATCTCAGCTGTGTGTGTTCACATCTTAGCTGTGTGTGTTCATATCTCAGCTGTGTGTGTTCATATCTCAGCTGTTTGTGTGTTCATATCTCAGCTGTGTGTGTTCATATCTCAGCTGTGTATGTGTTCATATCTCAGCTGTGTGTGTTCATATCTTAGCTGTGTGTGTGTTCATATTTCAGCTGTGTGTGTGTTCATATTTCAGCTGTGTGTGTGTTCATATCTCAGCTGTGTGTGTTCATATCTTAGCTGTGTGTGTGTTCATATTTCAGCTGTGTGTGTGTTCATATTTCAGCTGTGTGTGTGTTCATATCTCAGCTGTGTGTGTGTTTATATCTCAGCTGTGTGTGTTCATATCTAAGTTGTGTGTGTGTTCATATCTCAGCTGTGTGTGTGTTCATGTCTCAGCTGTGTGTGTGTGTTCATATCTCAGCTGTGTGTGTTCATATCTCAGCTGTGTGTGTTCATATCTCAGCTGTGTGTGTTCACATCTCAGCTGTGTGTGTGTTCATATTTTAGTTGTGTGTGTTCATATCTTAGTTGTGTGTGTTCATATCTTAGTTGTGTGTGTGTTCATATCTTAGAGCATGAAGAGGAGCCCTAACAGGCTTTCCTCCTAACCTCCAGTAACCCTCAGAATCCTTATTACTGCTGGGGGTGTAACACAGGGACCCATGTCAGTCACCATGGACACACACACACACCCACCCCCACCCACCCACCCACACACACACACACACACACACACACACACACACACACACACACACACACACACACACACACACACACACACACACACACACACACACACACACACACACACACACACACACACACACACACACACACACACACACACACACACACACACACAGCAGAGCTATATTTACCAAGGCTAATGTCATCAGTGCTTTAAAGCTTTAAACCTCAGTGGGAGCTTTGAACCCCTATTCCCAAACACACCTGTTCACTAGTTCACTGATATTATATCTGGATAGCTGTGTATCTCACTGTCTCTCCTGGATGGTTAATATAATCCCATTGACTATAGTTTCACTGTCTCTCCTGGATGGGTAATATAATCCTACTGACTGTCGTTTTACTGTCTCTCCTGGATGGGTAATATAATCCCACTGACTGTAGTTTCACTGTCTCTCCTGGATGGGTAATATAATCCTACTGACTGTAGTTTTACTGTCTCTCCTGGATGGGTAATATAATCCTACTGACTGTAGTTTCACTGTCTCTCCTGGATGGGTCATATAATCCCACTGACTGTCATTTTACTGTCTCTCCTGGATGGGTAATATAATCCCACTGACTGTAGTTTCACTGTCTCTCCTGGATGGGTCATATAATCCTACTGACTGTAGTTTTACTGTCTCTCCTGGATGGGTAATATAATCCTACTGACTGTAGTTTCACTGTCTCTCCTGGATGGGTAATATAATCCCACTGACTGTAGTTTTACTGTCTCTCCTGGATGGGTAATATAATCCTACTGACTGTAGTTTCACTGTCTCTCCTGGATGGGTCATATAATCCCACTGACTGTCATTTTACTGTCTCTCCTGGATGGGTAATATAATCCTACTGACTGTAGTTTTACTGTCTCTCCTGGATGGGTAATATAATCCTACTGACTGTAGTTTCACTGTCTCTCCTGGATGGGTCATATAATCCCACTGACTGTCATTTTACTGTCTCTCCTGGATGGGTAATATAATCCTACTGACTGTCATTTTACTGTCTCTCCTGGATGGGTAATATAATCCTACTGACTGTAGTTTTACTGTCTCTCCTGGATGGGTAATTCACTGACAGCACTGTTTCTCTGTGAGCGGCCCCTGTGTTCAGCCACTACCAATACATCTGAATGCACAACTGTTTTGAAGTTCATGTGGAACTCCCTTTTGTGACATAGAGATGTATGGCTGTGGGTCTCGCTGTATCTCCTTAAATGTATAATGTACTAACTGTTAGTAGAGACTGTTTCTCTGAGTTCTCTTTTCAGCCCTATGGAAGGAGAATAGGCTGTACAAATAAACATTTTCTTGCTTTTTCTTACATTTATTGATGGCAATTGAACCAGCAAATCCATTTTGGCTTTGCCTTTTTCAAGGGAAGATGAAGTTCTTCTACTAAGGCACTGCATCTTAGTGCAAGAGGCTTCACTACAGTCCCTGGTTTGATTCCAGGTTGTATCACATCTGGCCGTGATTGGCTGGGGTAGGCCATCATTGTAAATAACAATTTGTTCTTAACTGACTCTCCGAGTTAAATAAAGGTACAAATAATTCACAACTGTTTTAAATACAATTTTATTTACTAGGAGAGGGTGGGCTGTCACACAGAATAATCAACCCCTAGCCCACAGGCCCTTGCAATCACCTATCCAATCCTCTGCCTAGGGGGGTAGAAGATAAAAGTGCCTAGGGGGTAGAGGATTAAAGTGCCTAGGAGGTTAGAGAATACAATTTCCTTGGGGGTAGAGGATTAAAGTGCCTAGGGGGTAGAGGATTAAAGTGCCTAGGAGGTTAGAGGATACAATTTCCTAGGGGGGTAGAAGATAAAAGTCCCTAGAGGGGTAGAGGATTAAAGTGCCTCGGGGGGTAGAGGATTAAAGTGCCTAGGAGGTTAGAGGATACAATTTCCTAGGGGGGTAGAGGATTAAAGTGCCTCGGGGGGTAGAGGATTAAAGTGCCTAGGAGGTTAGAGGATTCAATTTCCTAGGGGGGTAGTCAGAGGCTATCCTAAGGGTTGATTTGAGATTCAAGGAGTGTGTGAGTCAGCTGACTATGGTGATGTAGTGGTATAGTGGTATAGATGGGTGATGTAGTGATGTAGGTGGTGATTTAGGGGTATAGAGGGGTGACATAGCGATATAGGTGGTGATATAGTGGTATAGGTGGTGATATAGTGATATAGGTGGTGATAGAGGGGTGATATAGAGGGGTGATATAGTGGTATAGAGAGATGATATACTTATATAGGTGGTAATATATGGGTATAGAGGGGTGATATAGGGGTATAGGTGGTGATATAGTGATATAGGTGGCAATATAGGGGTATAGAGGGGTGATATAGTGGTATAGAGGGGTGATATAGGGGTATAGAGAGATTATATAATTATATAGGTGGTGATATATGGGTATAGAGGGGTGACTCCTCTAGCTCTAACTCCTCTAGCTCCACAATGAAATAGGGTGCAGGACAGACAGCAGGCTGTTAGCCAGCCTGCCAGCTTAGTGGAGTCTGCCACTAGCACAGTCAGTGTCGTCAGCTCAGCTATCCCCATTGAGACCATTTTTGTGCCTCGACCAAGGATGGGCAAAATTAAACATGGCGATGTTCGCCTTAGCAATCTCACTAGGATAAAGACCTCCTCCATTCCTGTCATTATTGAAAGAGATCGCGATACCTCACATCTCAAAATAGTGCTACTTCATGTTAAATCCCTTACTTCAATTGCAATTATAGTCAATGAACTAATCACTGATCATAATCTTGATGTGATTGGCCTGAATTAAACATGGCTTAAACCTGATGAATTTACTGTGTTAAATGAGGCCTCACCTCCTGGCTACACTAGTGACCATATCCCCCGTGCATCCCGCAAAGGTGGAGGTGTTGCTAACATTTACGATAGCAAATTTCAATTTACAAAAATAAAAATGACGTTTTCGTCTTTTGAGCTTCTAGTCATGAAATCTATGCAGCCTACTCAATCACTTTTTATAGCTACTGTTTACAGGCCTCCTGGGCCATATACAGCGTTTCTCACTGAGTTCCCTGAATTCCTATCGGACCGTGTAGTCATAGCAGATAATATTCTAATCTTTGGTGACTTTAATATTCACATGGAAAAGTCCACATACCCACTCCAAAAGGCTTTTGGAGCCATCATCGACTCAGTGTGTTTTGTCCAACATGTCTCTGGACCTACTCACTGTCACAGTCATACTCTGGACCTAAATTTGTCCCATGGAATAAATGTTGTGGATCTTAATGTCCTTCCTCATAATCCTGGACTATCAGACCACCATTTTATTACGTTTGCAATTGCAACAAATAATCTGCTCAGACAACAACCAAGGAACATCAAAAGTCATGCTATAAATTCACAGACAACACAAAGATTACTTGATGCCCTTCCAGACTCCCTCTGTCTACCCAAGGATGTCAGAGGACAAAAATCAGTTAACCACCTAACTGAGGAATTCAATTTAACCTTGCACAATACCCTAGATGCAGTTGCACCTCTAAAGACTAAAAACATTTCTCATAAGAAACTAGCTCCATAGTATACAGAAAATACCCGAGCTCTGAAGCAAGCTTCCAGAAAATTGGAACGGAAATGGCACCACACCAAACTGGAAGTCTTCCGACTAGTGCTCTCTTTCTTCGAGGATTGACCAAACAATGTCTGTGTTTCTGTTCGAGGTAAGGATTGTTTTCCACGTTTATAACATGCTAAAGCTTGATTCTGAACTTAGTTTGACCAGTTTAGTCGACATATAATATGTAATTTTGAAGTTTTGGTGCGCATCCACTAGAATTTTGGCTGCATTTCAACCGAAATTTGTGGCGTTTGATAACCTAAAGACACAGACTTCAAAACTAAATGCTGTTTTTGGTAAGTATAATTCCTTCCAGGTCTTCTGATGGAAGAACATCAAAGGTAAGAGAATATTTATGTGGTAAATTTGGGTTTCTGTGGACTCCAAGATAGAGGAGACATAATGCTAATTTCTGAGCGCCGTCTCATATTATAGCCTAGTGAACGAATTCTGTAACGTTAAAAATAAATGTAACACAGCGATTGCATTAAGAAGAAGTGTATCTTTCTATATATATGTGGAACATGTATATTTAGTCAAAGTTTATGATGTGTATTGCTTGTTATCTGATGTTATCTGCCGGAGCTATCGTCATTTCTCCGGACATTTGAGTAGCATTTTTTGAACAATGCGTCATTGTAAACAGAGATTTATGGATATATATAGCATATTATTGAAAAAAACATAAATGTACTGTGTAACATGTTCTATTACTGTCATCTGATGAAGATTTTCAAAAGGTTAGTGCATTATTTTTCTTTTAATCCTGCGTTTGTTGATTGCATATTTTGTTCAATTTGGCTATTCAAATGAGCTGTGTCTTTGGTGGTGGTTTGACATAAATATGTGCTATGTTTTCGCCGTAAAACATTTTAGAAATCTGACTTGCTGGGTAGATGAACAAGGTGTTTATCTTTCATTTGAGCTATTGGACTTGTTAACCTCTTGCTCCTACCTGGCACGCAGGCGTCCCATCTAGAGCTCTGGAAATGCAAATGCGCTATGCTAAATGCTAATAGTATTAGTTAAAACTCAAACGTTCATTAAAATACACATGCAGGGTATTGAATTAAAGCTACACTCGTTGTGAATCCAGGCAACAAGTCAGATTTTTAAAATGCTTTTCGGCGAAAGCATGAGAAGCTATTATCTGATAGCATGTAACACCCCAAAAGACCCGCAGGGGACGTAAACAAAATAATTAGCATAGTCGTCGCTACACAAACCGCACAAATAAAATATAAAACATTCATTACCTTTGACCATCTTCTTTGTTGGCACTCCTAGATGTTCCATAATCATTATTGGGTCTTTTTTTTCGATTAAATCGGTCCATATATAGCCTAGATATCGATCTATGAAGACTGTGTGATAAACGGAAAAAAATAGCGTTTCATAACGTAACGTCATTTTTTAAAATTCAAAAAGTCGACGATAAACTTTCACAAAACACTTCGAAATACTTTTGTAATGCAACTTGAGGTATTAGTACACGTTAATAAGCGATAAAATTCATCAGGAGGCGATGTCCGTCTCGAAAAAATGTCTGGAGAGAGCTCGACCAAAACATCCGGTCGGAGACCGGAGGGAATCGGTTCCCTTGATTCGGTTTGACCAAGAATCAAAGCCGAATCAAATGACAAGACTCTAGACATTTTGTGGAAGCTGTAGGCACTGCAACCTCGGCCTCATGTAATTCGGTTCACTTTAAACAATTCCTGGAAGTAGCACAAGGATATTTATTTCCATTTTCAGTGATCAGATTTTCTTGCACTTTTCGATGAAACGCACGTTCTGTTATAGTCACAGCCGTGATTTAACCAGTTTTATAAACGTCTGAGAGTTTTCTATCCACACATACTAATCATATGCATATACTATATTCCTGGCCTGAGTAGCAGGGCGCTGAAATGTTGCGCGATTTTTAACAGAATGTTCGAAAAAGTAGACGGTCGACTGAAGAGGTTAATGTGTGGAGGTTAAATATTTCGAAGAATATTTTTGCGTTCCATTGCGCCACGTTCCAGCTGAACGGGGGATGGTTCTGTCAGGATTTGGCCAGGGTTGTTCCGGTTTTTGGTCACTAGATGCCCCCATTGTGCCTTTGGACCTTTTGTTTTCCCTTTATCCCCATTATTATTTGCACCTGTGCCTCGTTTCCCCTGATTGTATTTAAACCCTTTGTTTTCCTCTGTTCTTTGCTCTGTGTTTGTATGTTAGCACCCAGCCCTAGTACTCTGAGAACTCTTGTTGATCCCGGTGGACTCTCTTGTGGAATTCTGTTTTTTGTTCTTGTTTGTTTGTTTTTTGAGTATCTTTTGAGGCTTTTTGTGCTTTACCTTCCACCTTGTGGATTTACCTTTTTTGTCTTGGAGGATTACCTTTGTTCTTGTAGGATTCCTTTTGAGGTTGTGGAGTTACATGTTTTCCTGAAGAACTTCACTTTTTACTTCATTAATTACACCGTCTCAAGTACTGCTGTGTCTGCCTCTTCTGGGTTCTGCCGACTATTCGTGGCTCAGTTGGTTAAGTGACTGTTTCTAACTCCAGAGACCCGGGTTCGTAACCGGGTCCTGACAGGTTCTTTCCCAAATGGGAACCATGACCCCCTTCTGGTTAAATCTGTGTATTCCTTCGAAGCTCATTTGTCCTGAGTCTGCACAACTCTGCCAGGACCTAGGATCAAGAGAGACACTCAAGTGTTTTAGTACTATACCTCTTGACACAATGATGAAAATAATCATGGCCTCTAAACCTTCAAGCTAAACTACTGAAAGAGCTGCTTCCTGTGCTTGGGCCTCCTTTGTTGAACATAATAAACGGCTCTCTATCCACCGGATGTGTACCAAACTCACTAAAAGTGGCAGTAATAAAGCCTCTCTTGAAAAAGCTAAACCTTGACCCAGAAAATAAAAAAAAACATCAGTCTATATTGAATCTTCCATTCCTCTCAAAATGTTTAGAAAAGGCTGTGGCGCAGCAACTCACTGCCTTTCTGAAGACAAAACAATGTATACGAAATGCTTCAGTCTGGTTTTACACCCCATTATAGCACTGAGACTGCACTTGTGAAGGTGGTAAATTACCTTATAATGGCATCAGACCAAGGCTTTGCATCTGTCCTCGTGCTCCTAGACCTTAGTGCTGCTTTTGATACCATCGATCACCACATTCTTTTGGAGAGATTGGAAACCCAAATTGGTCTACATGGACAAGTTCTGGCCGGGTTTAGATCTTATCTGTGGGAAAGATATCAGTTTGTCTCTGTGAATGCTTTGTCCTCTGACAAATCAACTGTAAATTTCGGTGTTCCTCAAGGTTCCGTTTTAGGACCACTATTGTTTTCACTATATATTTCACCTCTTGGGGATGTCATTCGAAAACATAATGTTAACTTTCACTGCTATGCGGATGACACACAGCTGTACATTTCAATGAAACATGGTGAAGCCCCAAAATTGCCCTCGCTAGAAGCCTGTGTTTCAGACATAAGGAAGTGGATGGCTGCAAACGTTCTACTTTTTAAACTCGGACAAAACAGAGATGCTTGTTCTAGGTCCCAAGAAACAAAGAGATTGTAACGGCGTTCTTCGTTTGTTGAAAGAGAGTCGGACCGAAATGCAGCGTGGTGGTTACTCATGTCTTTAATGAAACAATCGCGATACATGAAATAACTTATACAAAACAACAAACGGAACGTGAAAACCTATTTACAACCTATCTGGTGAAACTACACAGAGACAGGAACAATCACCCACGAAATACACAGTGAAACCCCGGCTACCTAAATACGGTTCCCAATCAGAGACAACGAGAATCACCTGACTCTGATTGAGAACCGCCTCAGGCAGCCAAGCCTATACAACACCCCTACTCAGCCACAATCCCAATAACTACAAAACCCCAATACGAAATACAACAAAATAAACCCATGTCACACCCTGGCCAAACCAAATAATAAACGAAAACACAAAATACTAAGACCAAGGCGTGACAGAGATCTTCTGTTGAATCTGACAAATAATCTTAATGGTTGTGCAGTCGTCTCAAATAAATCTGTGAAGGACCTTGGCGTTACTCTGGACCTTGATCTCTCTTTTGACGAACATATCAAGACTGTTTCAAGGACATCTTTTTTCCATCTACGTAATATTGCAAAAATCAGAAACTTTCTGTCCAAAAATGATGCAGAAAAATTAATCCATGCTTTTGTTACTTTTAGGTTAGACTACTGCAATGCTCTACTTTCCGGCTACCCGGAAAAGCACTAAATAAACTTCAGTTAGTGCTAAACACAGCTGCTAGAATCCTGACTAGAACCAAAAAATGTATCATATTACTCCAGTGCTAGCCTCTCTACACTGGCTTCCTGTTAAGGCAAGGGCTGATTAAGGTTTTACTGCTAACCTACAAAGCATTACATGGGCTTGCTCCTACCTATCTCTCTGATTTGGTCCTGCCGTACATACCTACACGTACGCTATGGTCACAAGATGCAGGCCTCCTAATTGTCCCTAGAATTACTAAGCAAACAGCTGGAGGCAGGGCTTTCTCCTATAGAGCTCCATTTTTATGGAATGGTCTGCCTACCCATGTGAGAGACGCAGACTCGTTCTCAACCTTTAAGTCTTTACTGAAGACTCATCTCTTCAGTAGGTCATATGATTGAGTGTAGTCTGGCCCAGGAGTGTGAAGGTGAACGGAAGACTCTGGAGCAACGAACTGCCCTTGCTGTCTCTGCCTAGCCGGGTTCCCCTCTTTCTAATGGGATTCGCCGCCTCTAACCCTATTACAGGGGCTGAGTCACTGGCTTACTGGTGCTCTTTCATGCCGTCCCTAGGAGGGTTCGTCACTTGAGTGGGTTGAGTCACTGATGTGATCTTCCTGTCTGGATTGGCACCCCCCCCTTGGGTTGTGCCGTGGCGGAGATCTTTGTGGGCTATACTCGGCCTTGTCTCAGGATGGTAAGTTGGTGGTTGACGTTATCCCTCTAGTGGTGTGGGGGCTGTGCTTTGGCAAAGTGGGTGGGGTTATATCCTTCCTGTTTGGCCCTGTTTGGGGGTATCATCCTCCAATATTTATGCTGCAGTAGTTTATGTGTCGAGGGGCTAGGGCGAGTCTGTTATATCTGGAGTACTTCTCCCGTCTTATCCAGTGTCCTGTGTGAATTTAAGTATGCTCTCTCTAATTGTCTCTTTCTCTCTTTCTTTCTCTCTCTCGGAGGATCTGAGCCCTAGGAACATGCCTCAGGATGACCTGGCCTGATGACTCCTTGCTGTCCCCAGTCCACCTGGCCGTGCTGCTGCTCCAGTGATAATTTTAATATTTGACCATTGTTGGTCATTTATGAACATTTTGGCCATGTTCTTTTATAATCTCCACTCGGAACAGCCAGAAGAGGACTGGCCACCCCTTATAGCCTGGTTTCTCTCTAGGTTTCTTCCTAGGTTTTGTCTTTTCTGGAAGTTTTTCCTTACCCACCGTGCTTCTACACCTGCATTGTTTGCTGTTTGGGGTTTTATGCTGGGTTTCTGTACAGCACTTTGAGATATCAGCTGATGTACAAAGGGCCATATAAATACATTTGATTTGATATAGAGGGGTGATATGGTGGTATATGTGGGTATAGAGGGGTGATATAGTGCTGATATAGGGGTATATTGTGGTATTTATGTTTTATTTTACCTTTATTTAACTAGGCAAGTCTTTTAATTACAAATTCTTATTTTCAATGAGGAACAGTGGGTTAACTGCCTGTTCAGGGGCAGAACGTCAGATTTGTACCTTGTCAGCTCAGGGATTTGAACTTGCAAGTTACTAGTCCAACTAGTTACTAGTCCAACACTCTAACCACTAGGCTACCCTGCCGCCCCATAAAGGGGTGATATAGAGGGGTGATATATCAAATCAAATGAAATTGTATTTGTCACATACACATGGTTAGCAGATGTTAATGCGAGTGTAGCGAAATGCTTGTGCTTCTAGTTCCGACAATGCAGTGATAACCAACAAGTAATCTAAATAACAATTCCAAAACTACTGTCTTATACACAGTGTAAGGGTATAGTGATATATGTGGTGAAATAGGGGTATATAGTGGTGAAATAGGGGTATATAGTGGTACAGAGTGGTGATATAGGGGTATAGATGGGTGATATAGAGCTATAGAGGGGTGATATAGTGGTGTAGAAGGGTGATATAGGGGTATAGAGGCGTGATAGAGGGGTGATATAGAGTTGTATAGAGGGGTGGTATTGTGATATTAGAGGGGTGATATGGTGGTATAGAGTGGTATAGAGGGGTGATATAGTGGTATAGAGGGGTGATATAGTGGTGTAGAAGGGTGATTATAGTGGTGTAGAAGTGTGATATAGTGGTATAGAGGGGTGATATAGTGGTGTAGAAGGGTGATATAGTGGTATAGAGGGTTGATATAGTGGTGTAGAAGGGTGGTATAAAGGGGTGATATAATGGTGTAGAAGGGTGATTATAGTGGTGTAGAGGGGTGGTATAGTGGTGTAGAAGGGTGATATAGTGGTGATATAGTGGTATAGAGGGGTGATATAGTGGTGTAGAAGGGTGATATAGTGGTATAGTGGTATATAGGGGTGATATAGTGGTGTAGAAGGGTGATATAGTGGTATAGAGGGGTGATATAGTGGTGTAGAAGGGTGATATAGTGGTATAGAGGGGTGATATAGTGGTGTAGAGGAGTGATATAGGTATATAGAGGGGTGATATAGATGCATAGAGGGGTGTTAATGGGCTATAGAGGTGTGATATAGGGGTATAGATGGGTGATATAGGGGTATAGAGGGGTGATATAGTGGTATAGAGTGGTGGTATTGTGGTTTTAGAGCGGTGATATAGTGGTATCTCTGTTGACAATCGTTTTTCTCAACCTTTCTGACTAGAGGATACCAAAGACCCTGCATACATTAAAAGGATAGTTCACTTTTTTGTGAGGGTTTAGATTATTCTAGATTTACTAACCAGTAAACGACCTCAAAAACAATTCAGATTAAACAAACAAAAAACTATGGAAATTGAATATAGAACAAAAAAGTGAACATTCCTTTTAAACTCTCTCAAGGATTTTGTAACTTTTGTCCTACTCCTGACTGCTTTAACTGGTGGGTGTAGAAATACCTGAAAGACACAATTCCCTGGGGATTGGAACCGGGCCATGTGATGACGTGCACTGCTACAGTCCTTTTTTTCCTGATATAGAAGAGAAAAAAAGAGATGATGAAGAAGAATGTCTCCCCTCTGTCTCCTCTTACTCCTGAAGGGGAGAGATGAGTTCCTAATGCAGATGCCAGCTCTATCTTTCATCCAAGAGAGTTGTTTCACCTTGAAATTAGAGCAGACATTATCTAACAGCCGGGACAGAACAAACTCCATAGCCAAAGGAGGAACTTGAGTCAAAGACATGACAGACCATTGTCATACATAGATCTAGGGAATTCTCTCTCTCTCTCTCTCTTCTTTCTTTCTTTCTCTTTACCTCTCTCTCTCTCTTTTTCACTCTCCCTCAGTATCCATCTCTCTCTCCCTTTCCCTCTGTCTTTCTTTCTTTCTGTCTTTCTTTCTCCCTTTCTTTCTCCCTTTCTCTATTTCTCTCTCCATTTCTCTCTCTCTCTCTCAATGGGCTTTATTGGCATGGGAAATGTGTTTACATTTCCAAAGCAAGTAGAATAGACAATTAACAAAAAGGGAAATAAACAATCAGAAATTAACAGTAAACATTACACTCACAAAAGTTTTTAAACTATGTAGACATTTGAAATGTTATATTATTGTCTATGTACAGTGTTGTAACAATGTGCAAATAGTTCAAGTAAAAAAGGGAAAATAAATAAGCATAAATATGGGTTGTATTTACAATGGTGTTTGTTCTTCGGTTGCCCTTTTCTTGTGGCAACAGGTCACACATCTTGCTGCTGTGATGGCACAGTGTGGTATTTCACCTAATAGATATGGGAGTTTTGTATTCAAATTCTTTGTGGGTCTGTGTAATCTAAGGGAAATATGTGTCTCTAATATGGTTTTACACTTGGCAGGAGGTTAGGAAGTGCCGCTCGGTTTCCACCTCATTTTGTGGGCAGTGTGCACATAGCCTGTCTTCTCTTTAGAGCCAGGTCTGCCGATGGCGGCCTCTCTCAATAGCAAGGCCATGCTCACTGAGTCTGTACACAGTCAAAGTTTTTCTTTATTTTGAATCACAGTGGTCAGGTATTTTGCTACTGTGTATTCTCTGTTTAAGGCCAATGTCGTGTCTTTGGCTGTGCCGGATTAAGTAATATGACATGCTATTCTATAAAATCCTTTCTCTTTATATAATATTACCTGATTGAGCTTATCATGTAAATGTAATTAACTAGAAAGTCGGAGCACCACAAAATAATATCTATAGAGCAGTTATCTTCTGAATAAACTCTTAAAGACCTAGTAATATTATACATCAATAGCAGTCCATATTAATCGGCACCTTATTTCAATCTCATCTGAAAGTTGTAAAATTCTTGGTTATCTTCACAAACCCTGGCTAACAAGTTGAATCAGCAATACAAATTGGGTTTAATTATTTATTTACTAAATACCTAACTAATCACACAGAATTATATATACACAGAATGAACCATACATTGATTACAAATTATGTCATAAAGGAAAATTTCCCTAGGGGATGGAAACAGATATGACAGCTGGTTACCCAAAGAAAAGGGGGTTCGGTTTGAGTGAAACAGCAGAAAGACTGAAGACAAAGGGAGAAGTGATGTCTCTATCGGGCCGTAGGTGTCACGTTCTGACCTTTATTTCCGTTGTTTTGTCATTATCTAGTATGGTCAGGGCGTGAGTTGGGGTGGGCAGTCTATGTTTGTTGTTCTATGATTTGGGGATTTGTATGTTTCGGCCTAGTATGGTTCTCAATCAGAGGCAGGTGTCATTAGTTGTCTCTGATTGAGAATCATACTTAGGTAGCCTGGGTTTCACTGTTTGTTTGTGGGTGATTGTCTATGTTAGTTGCTTGTGTCAGCACAGGTCTCATTATAGCTTCACGGTCGTTATTCGTTTATTGTTTTATATAGTTTGTATTCAGTGTTCAGTGCTTTCTTTAATTAAAAACTTCATCATGAACACATACCACGCTGCATTTTGGTCCTCCGATCCTTCTCGCCTCTCCTCTTCAGATGAAGAGGAGGAATACCTTGAAGGACGCAGCTACTCTATCGTAATTACAGAATCTTAAGCATTCTAAATTACTGCCCATTTGGAAAAGGAAAATGCAATGAATATTTATTCTGAGCTGCGCTTCAATAGGTTGGTGGTAGATGGAAGGCCGAGTTTCCCAAGAGTTCTTCCATCCTTTGAAGAGCGTCTCTGGTGGTAAACTGTACCCGTTTTAGTAACGTCGTTGTGTGGTAGACGGTATACTCTGTCTGTCCTTTCCCAGTCCACTCCTGGCGGCTGGAGTGAATCAGAGTTCAAAGTTCATACCCTGTTGCCATGCTTATATGCTCATGCTATATTCTGGCTGATATTGTCGAAATTCATCATATTCGATGTGTAGATCGCCCTCTTCATGTGGGAATTCAATGCTAATTTTGTTAGGTAGCTGAGATTGGCTTTGCTCTGTAGGTGTCACCTGTCCTTCTAACGTCAAGGCCGTTGCCTTAATGTCCCTGGAACAGGAAGTTATATTGTCGTCAAGGCTTTATATAGGAAGGGAGAGGAGGGCGTGTTTCATAGTTTATAACCAATGTCTCTTCACGTGGGCGGGCCACTGAGTCGGGCCTAATTCACTCATGAAAACCCATTTCTCACATTTTAGAAGCTAAAATCACATTTCATCCCCTCACAAATAATTTCATATTCAAACATTTAAATTGCACAACAATTCCATGTGAATCTGATAACTATAATGTGTAGACTTTCACTGTACAGTTTATGTCATCCTATCATTGATGAGAATGTCTCAGATGCCAGTACCAACGCATATGTTCAACTGGTTGGATTACCAAAATATGGTTCATTTCCCCCCACCTTCTGATGTTCCCAGAATCTCTACGTAAAACAAGGTATTTGCAAAAGTCACATCAGAGGTATTTATTACTGTCATAAACCTCCCCCAGGCCAACATCATGACACCAATAACGTTCCAGTTCAGGCATTAAAAATATATATATTTCCAAAGTAAATTGTCTTTTTGTGTTCTCATGATTTGGTTGGGTCTAGTTGTGTTGCTGTCCTGGGGCTCTGTGGGAATCGTCCTAATTCTGCTCTGTATACATTATTTGGTGTTTTACGGAGGATGTTTTTCAAAATTCTGCATGCAGTCTCAATTTGATGTTTGTTCTATTTAGTGAATTCCTGGTTGGTGAGTGGACCCCAGACCTCAACTCTCCCTTTGTGTGTTTCTCTCACCCCCCCCCGCTCTTCTCTCTCTCTCTCCACAGTTTAAATTACAGAGGTGGCACTAGAGGTGAGGGGGCCTGTGGGAGATGGGAGTGAAGACGACTCGGAGGCCAGGAGCGAGCCAAGGCTGCTCCACTTTATCAGAGTAATCGATGTTGGTGTGGAGGGAGGTCTACAGAGGTTTAGAGAGCAGAGAGCTGACACCCTGTCTTCATCCCGGGCTGGAGTGGCTATGGCTGGGCTCGGGAGATGCATGGCCCGGCTACTTCACCCTGTCTTCATCCCGGGCTGGAGTGGCTATGGCTGGGCTGGGAGACACATGGCCCGGCTACTTCACCTTGTCTTCATTCCCAACACACACACACACCGCCCCTACTTCACCTTCATTCCCAACACACACACACACCGCCCCTACTTCACCTTGTCTTCATTCCCAACACACACACACACACCGCCCCTACTTCACCTTGTCTTCATTCCCAACACACACACACCGCCCCTACTTCACCTTCATTCCCAACACACACACACACCGCCCCTACTTCACCTTGTCTTCATTCCCAACACACACCGCCCCTACTTCACCTTCATTCCCAACACACACACACACCGCCCCTACTTCACCTTCATTCCCAACACACACACACACCGCCCCTACTTCACCTTCATTCCCAACACACACACACCGCCCCTACTTCACCTTCATTCCCAACACACACACCGCCCCTACTTCACCTTGTCTTCATTCCCAACACACACACACACCGCCCCTACTTCACCTTCATTCCCAACACACACACACACCGCCCCTACTTCACCTTCATTCCCAACACACACACACACCGCCCCTACTTCACCTTCATTCCCAACACACACACACACACCGCCCCTACTTCACCTTCATTCCCAACACACACACACACACACGCCCCTACTTCACCTTCATTCCCAACACACACACACACCGCCCCTACTTCACCTTCATTCCCAACACACACACACCGCCCCTACTTCACCTTCATTCCCAACACACACACACACCGCCCCTACTTCACATTGTCTTCATTCCCAACACACACACCGCCCTTACTTCACCTTCATTCCCAACACACATACCGCCCCTACTTCACCTTCATTCCCAACACACACACACACCGCCCCTACTTCACCCTGTCTTCATTCCCAACACACACACACACCGCCCTTACTTCACCTTCATTCCCAACACACACACACACCGCCCCTACTTCACCTTCATTCCCAACACACACACACACCGCCCCTACTTCACCTTCATTCCCAACACACACACACCGCCCCTACTTCACCCTGTCTTCATTCCCAACACACACACACCGCCCCTACTTCACCTTTTCTTCATTCCCAACACACACCGCCCCTACTTCACCTTCATTCCCAACACACACACACACCGCCCCTACTTCACCTTCATTCTCAACACACACACCGCCCCTACTTCACCTTGTCTTCATTCCAAACACACACCGCCCCTACTTCACCTTCATTCCCAACACACACACACACACCGCCCTTGCTTCACTTTCATTCGCAACACACACACACACACACACCACCCCTACTTCACCCTGTCTTCATTCCCAACACACACACACACCGCCCCTACTTCACCTTGTCTTCATTCCCAACACACACACACACCGCCCCTACTTCACCTTGTCTTCATTCCCAACACACACACCGCCCCTACTTCACCTTGTCTTCATTCCCAACACACACACACACCGCCCCTACTTCACAGGGGTCTCTAAGACAGCAGAGAAATGAAGAGCCCACGACACGGCAGAGCGGAGTCGAAAGAATGGAGGAGTAAAAAATAAAAAAGGAATATAATAGAATGAGTGTCAACAAGTCAATGTGTATGAAATATAAACACAAGTTCAAGGGGAATTTTATGAGTATTATGCAATGGAGAATGTTGAGGAAAAGTGCTAAATATATAGCAATACATTTTAATGTCATTAGCATTCGTGCATTCTTTTGATATTTCCTCAGTCTTCAAAATGTATTTCACCTAAACAGAGGTAATTTACTATGAGGTGAATGACAAGGCACTTGAGTTAGATTTCCCTGCAAGCTAATATAAATCTGTGAATATATATCAGGCCTGCAGTATGCTTAGAGCCACCTCAAAACTCCGATACCAAGTAAAGAACTTCTAAACAGTGACACACATTCATTATTTTTAACTGGATGTAACCCTTTCCTTACATTCTAATATGATTTCCCTCCCCTTGTAAACTAATCCATTCCATTTCCCTCTTCAGTTGAGGGTGCTGTCTTGCTGTCTTTTCCCACCCTCTCTGCTGAGGACCGTCTCTGGACTTTCTGGACTATTCTCTCATCACCAGGGCAACGCCGGTCACCTTCACGGGTCTCCTCCAACTGTGGCAGAGCTGTCTTAACTTACCCCTGGCCAGCGGATCTCTGCAGGTCTGTCTCCCCCTGTCAACACATCAGCCAGGTCACCCGTGATACAAGTTAGTCTTTGACGTCTTTGTCTGAGGATGTTGGGAGAAGACGTGGAAACCAGTAACTAGGGATGGAGAAGGGGCGTAAACATTCTGATTCCAAAGGTTGTAAGTTCAAATCCAGCAATAGAAAGTTGTTTTTAAATTGGTTGTTTTAAGCCTATCCCAAACCTTTACCCTTACCTTAACTGCCCGCACCCGCCTGCCCGACTAGCATCACTACTCTGGACGCTTCTGAATATGAATATGTGGACAACTAGAAATAACTTGGTGCCTGGTTAGACTGTAAACCCTCCTTCCAGACTTATATTAAACATCTCCAATCCAAAATTAAATCTAGAATCGGCTTCCTATTTCGCAACAAAGCCTCCCTCACCTACGCCACCAAACATACCCTTGTAAAACTGACTATCCTACCGATCCTTGACTTCAGCGATGTCATTTACCAAATAGCTTCCAATACTCTACTCAGCAAACTGGATGCAGTCTATCACAGTGCCATCCGTTTTGTCACCAAAGCCCCTTATACCATCCACCACTGCGACCTGTATGTTCTAGTCAACTGGCCCTCGCTACATATTCGTTGCCAGACCCACTGGCTCCAGGTAATCTAGAAGTCTATACCCACCCATAGCACATGCTCCAGCAGGTATATCTCACTGGTCATCCCCAAAGCCAACACCTCACCTTTCCTTCCAGTTCTCTGCTGCCAATGACTGGAACGAATTGCAAAATTTGATGAAGTTGGAAACTTATATTTCCCTCACTAACTTTAAACATCAGCTATCTGAGCAGCTAACCGATCGCTGCAGCTGTACATAGCCCGTCTGTAAATAGCCCACCCAATCTACCTACCTCATCCCCATACTGTTTTTATTTACTTTTCTGCTCTTTTGCACACCAGTATTTCTACTTGCACATCACCATCTGCTCATCTATCACTCCAGTGTTAATCTGCTAAATTGTAATGACTTCGCTACTATGGCCTATTTACTGCCTTACCTCCTCACACCATTTGCACAAACTGTATATAGACATTTTTTTATTTTCTATTGTGTTATTGACTTTACGCTTGTTAATTCCATGTGTAACTCTGTGTTGTTGTTTTTGTCGCACTGCTTTGCTTTAGCTTGGCCAGGTCGCAGTTGTTAATGAGAACTTTTTCTCAACTAGCCTACCTGATTAAATAAAGGTGTTCTCAACTAGCCTACCTGGTTAAATAAAGGTGTTCTCAACTAGCCTACCTGGTTAAATAAAGGTGAAATAAATAAAAAAGACAAATAAAAAATCATTTGGAGCTAATGCCTAACCTTAAGATTTCAGAGGCAATGCCTTAAACACTTAGACATTTGCAACAACTTTGAAATTTGATGTTTAAGGAACATGGGATGAACGTCTAATTCCGAGATGAAACTGTGAGAGCTATTTGCAACACACACACCTAACCTCACCTATGCATAACTGTAATCTTCTTCCTGTTTCATCCTCCTCTTCAAAGGGCCCCATTCACACCGTGCTCCTGCACACCGCTGACCTGATGATTGATGCTCAGCGGGAGGGAGAGGAATGGGGGCGAGGAAGGAAAGAGAGAAGGACGGAAGTAGGAAGTAAATTATAAATAAAGAGATGAGGGAAGATAGAAACAGAGAGTTTCTAGGAAAACCATTTTAATGTCTGGTTGTTAGCTCTAGACCACTGGTTGGTGGCGAGATTTAAATGACCATTTGGGAATATCTTCCCTCCCTGACTGTGTCACTATGAACTAGATGAGAGGTGATATTTCAGATTTCACAAACAAGCGGCATCACTGACTCACTTCCCTCAGAGTTCAGCTGGGTTGCTCTGACATGACAGGAGATAGAGAGAGATGGAGATAGTGGTATGGGTGGCTGGGTAACTCTCTTTTTTCAATGGGATATCAACGCCATAAGATGAGGAGTGAGGGAGTAGGGTTGTCTCTAAAATGGCACCCTGTTCCCTATATAATGCACTTATTTTGACATGAACCCTATCAGCCCTGGTCAAAAGTAGTGCACTTTAAAGGGAATAGGGTGCCATGTGGGATGTAGTCCTGGTGGTCATGCCCTGGAGCTGATACCAGGCCCTGAACACTAAATCAATACGCATCACGAGGACTGGGGAATTGATGATGTTTATCGATCCTCAGTGTATCCCCCTCCCACAAACATCACACTGCACACAGCCCCAGACCAGAGCAGCAGAGCATAAAGGATTCATCACCACACAGCCCCAGACCAGAGCAGCAGAGCATAAAGGATTCATCACCACACAGCCCCAGACCAGAGCAGCAGAGCATAAAGGATTCATCACCACACAGCCCCAGACCAGAGCAGCAGAGCATAAAGGATTCATCACCACACAGCCCCAGACCAGAGCAGCAGAGCATAAAGGATTCATCACCACACAGCCCCAGACCAGAGCAGCAGAGCATAAAGGATTCATCACCACACAGCCCCAGACCAGAGCAGCAGAGCATAAAGGATTCATCACCACACAGCCCCAGACCAGAGCAGCAGAGCATAAAGGATTCATCACCACACAGCCCCAGACCAGAGCAGCAGAGCATAAAGGATTCATCACCACACAGCCCCTAGACTAGAGCAGCAGAGCATAAAGGATTCATCACCACACAGCCCCCAGACCAGAGCAGCAGAGCATAAAGGATTCATCACCACACAGCCCCAGACCAGAGCAGCAGAGCATAAAGGATTCATCACCACACAGCCCCAGACCAGAGCAGCAGAGCATAAAGGATTCATCACCACACAGCCCCAGACCAGAGCAGCAGAGCATAAAGGATTCATCACCACACAGCCCCAGACCAGAGCAGCAGAGCATAAAGGATTCATCACCACACAGCCCCAGACCAGAGCAGCAGAGCATAAAGGATTCATCACCACACAGCCCCAGACCAGAGCAGCAGAGCATAAAGGATTCATCACCACACAGCCCCAGACCAGAGCAGCAGAGCATAAAGGATTCATCACCACACAGCCCCAGACCAGAGCAGCAGAGCATAAAGGATTCATCACCACACAGCCCCAGACCAGAGCAGCAGAGCATAAAGGATTCATCACCACACAGCCCCAGACCAGAGCAGCAGAGCATAAAGGATTCATCACCACACAGCCCCAGACCAGAGCAGCAGAGCATAAAGGATTCATCACCACACAGCCCCTAGACTAGAGCAGCCGAACATGACCAACAGAACAGAGTGAAGTGTGAAGCCTGGGATGGATAATAAAGTTTGTTAACTTGAAGTGTTGCTGTTTGATCAACAGGGGTCAGTCATCAAATAGTACTTTATCATTCAGTGCTGTGACAGGAGCTTTGCGCCATCGTAAACAAACAGAACCGTAGGGGGTTTTACACCATAGGAGGCGCCAACAAAAGTGACAGTTTACTACAATGTAACAAAGTAAGTAAAAGATTGTCAGACCTCAAAAGCCTCCAAATGTTGGCGAGTGCACACATCGCACACCATCTGTTTATATGCATCTGGCTATATGCCTCAATCCCAAACAAATGAGAAATATACGTAGTCATTGAGGCATAGAGCAGGATCTACACAACAACAGATGGCACGGGACGTGGATTTAGCATCATTCAGCTCAATATTAGACCATGCACTTTTAGAGGCTGCATCCCAAAAGGGCTGCCTATTCCCTATCCTACCTGTAGTATTCCCTAAATAGTGCACTACTTTTTACCAGAGCCCAGGAATAGGGTTCCATTTGGAACATACACTGAAAATGTCTGAGGAACTTTGAGAGTGAATTAAAGTCAAGACATAACAAAGACAGACTCACTTCCGGGAGTATGTTCTGTATGAAGAGAATGGAGGGGCGTTAACCCAATTCTCCCTGTCTTAATTTGTTTCCCATATGGCACCCTATTCCCTATATAGTGCACTACATTTGACCAGAGCTCTGTGGGTCCCGGTCAAAAGTAGTGCGCTACATATGGAATGGGGTGCCATTTGGGATGCAGATCTCATTCTGGCATGACATCAAAATATCTTGGTCATTTAATTACAGGCTTAATCTGGCTAAAAGTCTCTCATTTCTGAACCACTGGGACCAGGCCATCAATCAATAAAAATGAAGTATTATCATCATCATTTAAATGAACACATTAGGGCAGTGTAGTCTACTTGGTTTCAAACACTTAGACTCAATACAGACTGTAGTGGTACTGTGTAATGATGTAATATGCAAATGTTGTTTTCTCTGTATACTTCTGAACATCAACAAGATGTTTCCTGGGAGAAAATACATTTTCATATGTACGAGGTTACACCAGCCAGACCAGCCAGACCCCGACCTAATCTTCATTACCTCCCAGACCACCGGTGAATACAGACAAATAGACACATACAGTGGGGAGAACAAGTATTTGATACATTGCAGACGTTTGAGCAGGTTTTCCTACTTACAAAGCATGTAGAGGTCTGTAATTTTATCATAGGTACACTTCAACTGTGAGAGACGGAATCTATAACAAAGATCCAGAAAATCACATTGTATGATTTTTAAGTAATTCATTTGTATTTTATTGCATGACATAAGCATTTGATACATCAGAAAAGCAGAACTTAATATTTGGTACAGAAACCTTTGTTTGCAATTACAGAGATCATATGTTTCCTGTAGTTCTTGACCAGGTTTTCACAAAATTGGCAGTGTATCAAATACTTGTTCTCCCCACTGTATACATAGACACACAAACAGAGTTTATACTGTATTTGCCATGGGAATCACTTGCTATGACCAACACATAGGGCAAGATTTAAACCACGCTTCCACAAGGTTGCACCGGTTTTCCTTTTTAGTTGAAAGGAAATGGTCACAGAAGAATGTAGAACAAAAGAGTCAAATTGTCACTCCCTGGTCGAAGTATTTTGTGTTTATTCTTCATTTATTTGGTTATGCCAGGGTGTGACATGGGTTTTTGTATGTGGTGTGTATGTAGTGGGATTGTAGCTTAGTGGGTGTTCTAGGTAAGTCTATGGCTGTCTGAAGTGGTTCTCAATCAGAGGCAGGTGTTTATCGTTGTCTCTGATTGGGAACCATATTTAGGCAGCCATATTCTTTGGTTGTGTTGTGGGTGATTGTCCTTAGTGTCTTGATGTCCTTATTCTGTGTTAGTTTGCACCAGTTTAGGCTGTTTCGGTTTTCATTACATTTATTGTTTAGTTGAGTTTGTGTTTTGATTCGTGTTACGTTGTTTTATTAAACATGGATCGCAATCTACACGCTGCAGTTTGGTCCGACTCTCCTTCACCACATGAAAACCGTTACAGAATCACCCACCACAACCGGACCAAGCAGCTTGTCAACAGGCAGGAGCCGCAGGAGAGGCAACAGAGGCAGCAGCAGCAGGAGCAGCAGCAACTACAGTGGGAGAGGCTGCACTACTTGGAGAAATGGACTTGAGAGGAGATTCTAGACAGGAAAGGACCCTGGGAACAGCCTGAAGATTATTGTCGCCCCAAAGCCGAGCTGGAGGCAGCAAAAGCAGAGAGGCGGCATTATGAGGAGCTAGCACGGCAGAGCGGATGGAAGCCCGAGAGTCAGCCCCAAAAATTTATTGGAGGAGGCACACAGGGAGTATGGTTACGCCAGGTAGGAGACCTGCGCACACTCCCTGTGCTTACCGGGGGGCTAGAGAGACCGGGAAGGCACCGTGTTATGCTGTGGTGTGCACAGGTAAGGTTGGGCAGGCTCGGTGCTCAAGAGCTCCAGTGCGCCTGCACGGTCCGGTCTATCCAGTACCACCTCCACACCCCAGCCCTCCGGTAGCAGCTCCCCGCACCAGGCTTCCTGTGCATGTCCTCGGTTCAGTACCACCAGTGCCAGCACCACGCATCAGGCCTACAGTGCACCTCGCCTCTCCTGCGCTGTCGGAGTCTCCCGCCTCTCCAGCGCTGCTGGAGCCTCCCGCCTGTTCAGCGCTATCAGAGCCTTTCTCCTCTCCTGCGCTACCGGAGTCTCCCGCCTGTTCAGCGCAGCCAGAGCCTTCTTCCTCTACAGCGCTGCTGGAGTCTCCTGTCTGTTCAGCGCAGCTAGAGCTGTCAGCCTGCATGAAGCAGCCAGAGCTGTCAGTCTGCATGGAGCAGCCAGAGCTGCCAGTCTGCAAGGAGCTGCCAGTCTGCAAGGTGCTGCCAGCCTGCATGGAGCAGTCAGAGATGTCAGTCTGCATGGAGCAGCCAGAGCTGTCAGTCTGCAAGGAGCTGTCAGTCTGCAAGGAGCTGTCAGTCTGCAAGGAGCTGTCAGTCTGTAAAGAGCTGTCAGTCTGCAAGGAGCTGCCAGTCTGCAAGGAGTTGTCAGTCTGCAAGGAGCTGACAGTCTGCAAGGTGCTGCCAGCCTGCATGGAGCAGTCAGAGCTGTCAGTCTGCATGAAGCAGCCAGAGCTGTCAGTCTGCAATGAGCTGCCAGTCTGCAAGGAGCTGCCAGTCTGCAAGGAGCTGCCAGTCTGTAAAGAGCTGCCAGTCTGCAAGGAGCTGCCAGTCTGCAAGGAGCTGTCAGTCTGCAAGGAGCCGCCAGTCTGCCCAGCGCCGCCAGTCTGCCCAGCGCTGCCAGTGCCGCCAGTCTGCCCAGCGCCGCCAGTGCCACCAGTCTGCCCAGCGCCGCCAGTGCCGCCAGTCTGCCCAGTGTCACTAGTCTGCCCAGCGCCGCCAGTCTGCCCAGCAATGCCAGTTTGCCCAGCGTCGCCAGTCTGTCAGGATCAGTTAGATCCGCCAGTCTGCCAGGATCCGCCATTCTGCCAGGATCCGCCAGAACTTCCAGTCGGCCAGGATCTGTCAGTCAGCCAGGATCCACCAGTCTGCCAGGATCCGCCAGAAGTGCCAGTCTGCCAGGATCCGCCAGAAGTGCCAGTCAGCCAGGATCTGCCAGAGGTGCCAGTCGGCCAGGATCTTCCAGTCGGCCAGGATCTTCCAGTCGGCCAGGATCCGCCAGTCTGCCAGGATCCGCCAGTCTGCCAGGATCCGCCAGAACTTCCAGTCAGCCAGGATCCGCCAGTCAGCCAGGATCCGCCAGTCAGCCAGACTCTTCCAGATCTGCCAGTCAGCCAGACTCTTCCAGATCTGCCAGTCAACCAGACTCTTCCAGATCTGCCAGTCAGCCAGATTCTTCCAGATCTGCCAGTCAGCCAGATTCTTCCAGATCTGCCAGTCAGCCAGATTCTTCCAGATCTGCCAGTCAACCAGACTCTTCCAGATCTGCCAGTCAACCAGAATCTTCCAGATCTGCCAGACAACCAGACTCTTCCAGACCTGCCAGAACTGCCAGTCGGCCAGGATCCGCCAGTCGGCCAGGATCCGCCAGTCAGCCAGAATCCGCCAGATCCGCCAGTCAGCCAGGATCTGCTGAGACCACAAGCCAGCTAGGATCTGGTAGATCTATCTACCTGCCTGAGCTTCCTCTCACTCCTGAGTTTCCTCTCACTCCTGAGTTTCCTCTCACTCCTGAGTTTCCTCTCACTCCTGAGTTTCCTCTCACTCCTGAGTTTCCTCTCACTCCTGAGCTTCCTCTCACTCCTGAGCTTCCTCTCACTCCTGAGCTTCCCCTCAGTCCCGAGCTGCCTCAGGCCCGAGCTGCCCCTCAGTCCCGATCTGCTCCTCAGTCCAGTGGGGTTCTGGGTGAGGACTACTAGGCCCTGGTCGGCGGCGAGGGTGGACTATCCAAGGACGCGAGGAGGAGGGACTAAGACAGTGTTTGAGTGGAGTCCACGTCCCGCGCCGGAGCCGCCACCATGGACAGATGCCCACCCGGACCCTCCCTATTGTTTTGAGGTGCTTTCGGGAGTCCGCACCTTAGGGGGGGGGGGGGGGGGGTTCTGTCACGCCCTGGTCGAAGTATTTTGTGTTTATTCTTCATTTATTTGGTCAGGCCAGGGTGTGACATGGGTTTTTGTATGTGGTGTGTATGTAGTGGGATTGTAGCTTAGTGTGGTGTTCTAGGGTCTATGCCTGTGACTCAATCAGGGTTTTATGTATTGGGAACCATATTTAGGCAGCCATATTCTTTGTTGTGTTGTGGGTGATTGTCCTTAGTGTCTTGATGTCCTTATTCTGTGTTAGTTTGCAATTTAGGCTGTTTCATTATTTATTGTTTTGTTGAGTTTGTGTTTTGATTCGTGTTACGTTGTTTTATTAAACATGGATCGCTATCTACACGCTGCAGTTTGGTCCGACTCTCCTTCACCACATGAAAACCGTTACACAAATAAAAGTTATTCAAAATAATGAGTCAGCTTGATCTTTGGTGATGTATCCCTGATTGAACAAAGCATTAGTGTAATCTCTGCACCATGGGGCCAATACCTCTCACCCATGATAGTGTGGCTATTTTACATTCTACCTTCAAGAGATTTATGGGCCAGGAGTCAGTGTGTGTGTGTGTGTGAGTGAGAAAGAGACAGAGACAGAGAGCCTAACCTCCTGACAAATGTATGACCATATTAGAGACACATATTTCCCTCAGATTACATAGACCCACAAAGAATTAAAAAACAAATCAAAATTTCATAAACTCCCATATCCATTGGGTGAAGTACCACAGTGTGCCATCACAGCAGCAAGAGTTGTGACCTGTTGCCACAAGAAAATGGCAACCAGTGAAGAACAAACACCATTGTAAATATAACCTATATTTATGTTTATTTATTTTCCATTTTGTACTTTAACTATATGCACATCATTACAGCACTGTATATAGATATATGACATTTGAAATGTCTTTAATCTTTTGTATATTTTTTTTGTGTAATGTTTACAGTACTTGTTATTGTTAATGATCTATTTCATATGTATTATCTAAACATATGTTTCCCGTGCCAATAAAGCCCTTAAATTGAATTGAGAGTGAGAGTGAGATAGTGAGTGACAGAGAGAGAGGGGGGAGAGGAAGAGAGAGGGGGGGTAGAGAGAAGGAGAGAGAGAGAGAGAGAGAGAGAGAGAGAGAGAGAGAGGGGGGGGGGGAGAATCTATTTCTCGTTGTTGTTTGTAGCAGAAGAGGGTTAGGTTATTCAGATCAAGGAAAAACAGTGATTACAAAATAATCTCCAATCCAACACAGAGTGTGATGATAACTAGCATACCCTATTGTAAATCTAATCAAAATGGAATATTTTCAAGGGCAGAGGTCCCTAATGTGAAATGAAACCTCAGAAAAAACTGTAGAGGCTCACAAACTAAGAACATTTTACACAAAATGAAAATACATACATTTGTCTGATGGTAAATGTCAACCGTGTGTGTGTGTGTGTGTGTGTGTGTGTGTGTGTGTGTGTGTGTGTGTGTGTGTGTGTGTGTGTGTGTGTGTGTGTGTGTGTGTGTGTGTGTGTGTGTGTGTGTGTGTGTGTGTGTGTGTGTGTGTGTGTGTGTGTGTGTGTGTGTGTGTGTGTGTGTGTGTGTGTGTGTGTGTGTGTGTTAGTCTGAATCCACCTCACACAGTTAGATTGAGGTGGTCTGAGTCAATCATCGCTCCCTGTGGTCCCTAGCTTGTTTATCTTCCACTGTCTCTGTCCTGGGAGCTCTGCTGTGATTGCTTTGTGTATGGCTGGCGGCCATTCTATGAAGTACAGAATCAAACCGATCATCCTCCTTATCCCTGGAACACACACACTCTGCTCCAGCCTCAGTGACACCCTCAACTGTGATTTACACCATTGTAAATAGCACTCAGCATGCCCCTCCCCGCCCCCTCACCCCTTCCATTTACTGTAGTCTACATTCCATATGCTCTCCAAACAGCAGCCCAGCTGTCATGAATGCAGAGGCGGTCGATAAAGACACAAGGAGGGTTCATTGGGAAAGCGTGGCTCTCACAAATGTCCTCCCTTCACTACTTGCTCCATGCACAGCTGAGAAGCTGGGCTACACCCCTCATTATAGTGAATAAACAAAATTATAAACAAATGAATGAACAATCAAATGAACAAACAAACAAATGAATGAATTCTATATTTTTTGTGTCAAGCCATTTGGGTTCTATCCATAGTCCTGGTCTTCCAGACTTTATCCTGACATATGTACTGTTTTATCTTTTATATTATTATATATTATCTTTTGTTTTATGTGTAATTTAAGTTCCTTGATCTGTTTGGCCGCAGCTAATGGGTATCCCTGATATACAAATATATATTGTATTTCATTATCATCTCTATACTCTCTGTGTACTTCAAATCCTCTCAAGCACATTTGGCGCTTGCAAGAAAGGCATTTCACTGTACTTGTGCACATGACATTAAAACTTGAAACATAAATTGAATCATCAATCTTCTCCACTGTACCAACTCGAGACAACAAGGTGGACAGAATTAGGGCACGAGTTGCCTTCCAGAGAGACATCAGAGATTGTAACATTCTCTGTTTCACAGAAACATGGCTCATTCGGGATATGTTGTCAGGGTCGATACATCCACCCGGTTTCTTCATGCATCACACCAATGGAAATGTTTACATACCCTACATTACTCATCTCATATGTATATACTGTACTCTATACCATCTACTGCATCTTGCCTATGCCGCACGGCTATCGCTCATCCATGTATCTATACGTACATATTCTTGTTCATTCCTTTACACTTGTGTGAATAAGATAGTTGTTGTGAATTTGTTAAACTGCTTGTTAGATATTACTGCACGGTCGGAACTAGAAGCATAAGCATTTCGCTACATTCACATTAACATCTGCTAAGCATGTGTATGTGACCAATAACATTTTATTTGATTTGAAACTATTCATAAAACCACAAAGAGCATCCATTGAGAGTGTATAAGGGCAGAGTGTTGTTGATCATAGACATACTGTATATCTTTGTTGTTGACGTCCTGGGCTGGTCTGATCTCTCTGACCAGAAGTGGTCTAAAACCAATGGGAACAAACCAGTAGAAAGGCCTGGGTTAACTCTAGCCTGATTGTCTGGTCTGTCTTCTTCATTGTCACATCAACAACAGAAGATGCAGCTACAGCAAGCATATGGGACAGGGCTATACATAATCTCACCCTAATAAGTCTAGTGTTGCTCTGGCCGTGAATGTCCAGGCGCTAAGAGGAAGGTTTCACCTTGTAGATCATAGTGAATACGATTATATGGACGGGGGTTGGGACTTATCCTAGATCAACTCTTCTACTCTGAGACGCTTTATGAATACGGCCCTGCTATCTCATCTCCAGGGCTAACCTAGCCTTGATAAGTAGCAGGGCTAACCTAGCCTTGATAAGTAGCAGGGCTAACCTAGCCTTGATAAGTAGCAGGGCTACCCTAACCTTGATAAGTAGCAGGGCTAACCTAGCCTTGATAAGTAGCAGGGCTAACCTAGCCTTGAAAAGTAGCAGGGCTAACCTAGCCTTGATAAGTAGCAGGGCTAAGCTAACCTTGATAAGTAGCAGGGCTAACCTAGCCTTGATAAGTAGCAAAGCTAACCTAGCCTTGATAAGTATAGTGTATTGAGAGCCTTGAACATTATTAATCTGAAAAAGGCCATTGAAGGCTGAAACGTCAATCTATTAAACTTGTTTATGAATTTTGAATGGTAAGCAAGTGTTGGGCCTTTTCCTGTCTAATGAAGTCTTGACCGTCCAGTCATTGAGAGGTGGGTAGATTAGACCAGGAGTTCATCCCAGGAGCTCATCTTTATGTTTACTGAGTGATGTCAGACTCTGAACTGAGGTAAATATTTACAGCTTAATTGCCTTCTCTTTCTCTCCTCCTATTTTAATACTGTCTTCGTGAATATTTATCAGCGCAGGCATCTGCTAAGGGACTCATTAATCACTACGTTCAGATTCAGCACTTTTGCTTTCCCCACCAGCAACCCACTGCCAACGGATGCTTGTATTTCCATCCTTCCTTCCCTTCATTCCTCTTTTCTTTATTTGCTTGTTTTTTTAAATTGTGTAATTGGACATTTTGAATGCCCAATTACACAATAATTCTCACTGTGAAGCGTAGTTCAAAACCCCCTGAACTGACGACAATGGTGTCTATGTGTGTGTGTCCTTCCTATCACAAACACCAATCATAGCAGTCCAATGGAGACATGTAGCCTCTCTAACAGGAACATGGAGACGTGTGTGTGTGTGTGTGTGTGTGTGTCAGGAGTTTGTGTGTGTGTGTGTGTCAGGTTTTGTGTGTGTGTGTGTGTGTGAACAGTAATAACTCTCCTCTCAGAAAGAGTTGGTGCCAACAACAGTGTTTGAACATGGCCAAATCTAACCTGGTCCAGCTCTGCCAGTATCTACACCACTCTGTTCTGTATTGGTCTAGCTCTGCCAGTATCTACACCACTCTGTTCTGTATTGGTCTAGCTCTGCCAGTATCTACACCACTCTGTTCTGTATTGGTCTAGCTCTGCCAGTATCTACACCACTCTGTTCTGTATTGGTCTAGCTCTGCCAGTATCTACACCACTCTGTTCTGTATTGGTCTAGCTCTGCCAGTATCTACACCACTCTGTTCTGTATTGGTCTAGCTCTGCCAGTATCTACACCACTCTGTTCTGTATTGGTCTAGCTCTGCCAGTATCTACACCACTCTGTTCTGTATTGGTCTAGCTCTGCCAGTACCACTCTGTATTGGTCTAGCTCTGCCAGTGTCTACACCACTCTGTTCTGTATTGGTCTAGCTCTGCCAGTATCTACACCACTCTGTTCTGTATTGGTCTAGCTCTGCCAGTGTCTACACCACTCTGTTCTGTATTGGTCTAGCTCTGCCAGTATCTACACCACTCTGTTCTGTATTGGTCTAGCTCTGCCAGTATCTACACCACTCTGTTCTGTATTGGTCTAGCTCTGCCAGTATCTACACCACTCTGTTCTGTATTGGTCTAGCTCTGCCAGTATCTACACCACTCTGTTCTGTATTGGTCTAGCTCTGCCAGTATCTACACCACTCTGTTCTGTATTGGTCTAGCTCTGCCAGTATCTACACCACTCTGTTCTGTATTGGTCTAGCTCTGCCAGTGTCTACACCACTCTGTTCTGTATTGGTCTAGCTCTGCCAGTGTCTACACCACTCTGTTCTGTATTGGTCTAGCTCTGCCAGTATCTACACCACTCTGTTCTGTATTGGTCTAGCTCTGCCAGTATCTACACCACTCTGTTCTGTATTGGTCTAGCTCTGCCAGTATCTACACCACTCTGTTCTGTATTGGTCTAGCTCTGCCAGTATCTACACCACTCTGTTCTGTATTGGTCTAGCTCTGCCAGTATCTACACCACTCTCTGTTCTGTATTGGTCTAGCTCTGCCAGTATCTACACCACTCTGTTCTGTATTGGTCTAGCTCTGCCAGTATCTACACCACTCTGTTCTGTATTGGTCTAGCTCTGCCAGTATCTACACCACTCTGTTCTGTATTGGTCTAGCTCTGCCAGTATCTACACCACTCTGTTCTGTATTGGTCTAGCTCTGCCAGTATCTACACCACTCTGTTCTGTATTGGTCTAGCTCTGCCAGTATCTACACCACTCTGTTCTGTATTGGTCTAGTATCTCTGTTCTGTATCTACATTGGTCTAGCTCTGCCAGTATCTACACTCTGTTCTGTATTGGTCTAGCTCTGCCAGTATCTACACCACTCTGTTCTGTATTGGTCTAGCTCTGCCAGTATCTACACCACTCTGTTCTGTATTGGTCTAGCTCTGCCAGTATCTACACCACTCTGTTCTGTATTGGTCTAGCTCTGCCAGTATCTACACCACTCTGTTCTGTATTGGTCTAGCTCTGCCAGTATCTACACCACTGTATTGGTCTGTTCTGTATTGGTCTAGCTCTGCCAGTATCTACACCACTCTGTTCTGTATTGGTCTAGCTCTGCCAGTATCTACACCACTCTGTTCTGTATTGGTCTAGCTCTGCCAGTATCTACACCACTCTGTTCTGTATTGGTCTAGCTCTGCCAGTATCTACACCACTCTGTTCTGTATTGGTCTAGCTCTGCCAGTATCTACACCACTCTGTTCTGTATTGGTCTAGCTCTGCCAGTATCTACACCACTCTGTTCTGTATTGGTCTAGCTCTGCCAGTATCTACACCACTCTGTTCTGTATTGGTCTAGCTCTGCCAGTATCTACACCACTCTGTTCTGTATTGGTCTAGCTCTGTTCTGTATTGGTCAGCTCTGCCAGTCTACACCACTCTGTTCTGTATTGGTCTAGCTCTGCCAGTATCTACACCACTCTGTTCTGTATTGGTCTAGCTCTGCCAGTATCTACACCACTCTGTTCTGTATTGGTCTAGCTCTGCCAGTATCTACACCACTCTGTTCTGTATTGGTCTAGCTCTGCCAGTATCTACACCACTCTGTTCTGTATTGGTCTAGCTCTGCCAGTATCTACACCACTCTGTTCTGTATTGGTCTAGCTCTGTTCAGTCTATCTGCCAGTATCTACACCACTCTGTTCTGTATTGGTCTAGCTCTGCCAGTATCTACACCACTCTGTTCTGTATTGGTCTAGCTCTGCCAGTATCTATCTACACCACTCTGTTCTGTATTGGTCTAGCTCTGCCAGTATCTACACCACTCTGTTCTGTATTGGTCTGTTCTGTTCTGTATTGGTCTAGCTCTGCCAGTATCTACACCACTCTGTTCTGTCTAGCACTACACCACTCTGTTCTGTATTGGTCTAGCTCTGCCAGTATCTACACCACTCTGTTCTGTATTGGTCTAGCTCTGCCAGTATCTACACCACTCTGTTCTGTATTGGTCTAGCTCTGCCAGTATCTACACCACTCTGTTCTGTATTGGTCTAGCTCTGCCAGTATCTACACCACTCTGTTCTGTATTGGTCTAGCTCTGCCAGTATCTACACCACTCTGTTCTGTATTGGTCTAGCTCTGCCAGTATCTACACCACTCTGTTCTGTATTGGTCTAGCTCTGCCAGTATCTACACCACTCTGTTCTGTATTGGTCTAGCTCTGCCAGTATCTACACCACTCTGTTCTGTATTGGTCTAGCTCTGCCAGTATCTACACCACTCTGTTCTGTATTGGTCTAGCTCTGCCAGTATCTACACCACTCTGTTCTGTATTGGTCTAGCTCTGCCAGTATCTACACCACTCTGTTCTGTATTGGTCTAGCTCTGCCAGTATCTACACCACTCTGTTCTGTATTGGTCTAGCTCTGCCAGTATCTACACCACTCTGTTCTGTATTGGTCTAGCTCTGCCAGTTCTGTATCTACAGTATCTACACTCTGTTCTGTATTGGTCTAGCTCTGCCAGTATCTACACCACTCTGTTCTGTATTGGTCTAGCTCTGCCAGTATCTACATTGGTCCTCTGCCAGTATCTACACCACTCTGTTCTGTATTGGTCTAGCTCTGCCAGTATCTACACCACTAGCTCTGTTCTGTATTGGTCTAGCTCTGCCAGTATCTACACCACTCTGTTCTGTATTGGTCTAGCTCTGCCAGTATCTACACCACTCTGTTCTGTATTGGTCTAGCTCTGCCAGTATCTACACCACTCTGTTCTGTATTGGTCTAGCTCTGCCAGTATCTACACCACTCTGTTCTGTATTGGTCTAGCTCTGCCAGTATCTACACCACTCTGTTCTGTATTGGTCTAGCTCTGCCAGTATCTACACCACTCTGTTCTGTATTGGTCTAGCTCTGCCAGTATCTACACCACTCTGTTCTGTATTGGTCTAGCTCTGCCAGTATCTACACCACTCTGTTCTGTATTGGTCTAGCTCTGCCAGTATCTACACCACTCTGTTCTGTATTGGTCTAGCTCTGCCAGTATCTACACCACTCTGTTCTGTATTGGTCTAGCTCTGCCAGTTCTGTATCTAGCTCTGCCAGTATCTACACTCTGTTCTGTATTGGTCTAGCTCTGCCAGTATCTACACCACTCTGTTCTGTATTGGTCTAGCTCTGCCAGTATCTACACCACTCTGTTCTGTATTGGTCTAGCTCTGCCAGTATCTACACCACTCTGTTCTGTATTGGTCTAGCTCTGCCAGTATCTACACCACTCTGTTCTGTATTGGTCTAGCTCTGCCAGTATCTACACCACTCTGTTCTGTATTGGTCTAGCTCTGCCAGTATCTACACCACTCTGTTCTGTATTGGTCTAGCTCTGCCAGTATCTACACCACTCTGTTCTGTATTGGTCTAGCTCTGCCAGTATCTACACCACTCTGTTCTGTATTGGTCTAGCTCTGCCAGTATCTACACCACTCTGTTCTGTATTGGTCTAGCTCTGCCAGTATCTACACCACTCTGTTCTGTATTGGTCTAGCTCTGCCAGTATCTACACCACTCTGTTCTGTATTGGTCTAGCTCTGCCAGTATCTACACCACTCTGTTCTGTATTGGTCTAGCTCTGCCAGTATCTGTTCTGTATTGGTCTAGCTCTGCCAGTATCTACACCACTCTGTTCTGTATTGGTCTAGCTCTGCCAGTATCTACACCACTCTGTTCTGTATTGGTCTAGCTCTGCCAGTATCTACACCACTCTGTTCTGTATTGGTCTAGCTCTGCCAGTATCTACACCACTCTGTTCTGTATTGGTCTAGCTCTGCCAGTATCTACACCACTCTGTTCTGTATTGGTCTAGCTCTGCCAGTATCTACACCACTCTGTTCTGTATTGGTCTAGCTCTGCCAGTATCTACACCACTCTGTTCTGTATTGGTCTAGCTCTGCCAGTATCTACACCACTCTGTTCTGTATTGGTCTAGCTCTGCCAGTATCTACACCACTCTGTTCTGTATTGGTCTAGCTCTGCCAGTATCTACACCACTCTGTTCTGTATTGGTCTAGCTCTGCCAGTATCTACACCACTCTGTTCTGTATTGGTCTAGCTCTGCCAGTATCTACACCACTCTGTTCTGTATTGGTCTAGCTCTGCCAGTATCTACACCACTCTGTTCTGTATTGGTCTAGCTCTGCCAGTTTTTGGTGAGGAGGCTTCTAGGGCCCTGGCTTCCTTATCTACACCACTCTGTTCTGTATTGGTCTAGCTCTGCCAGTATCTACACCACTCTGTTCTGTATTGGTCTAGCTCTGCCAGTATCTACACCACTCTGTTCTGTATTGGTCTAGCTCTGCCAGTATCTACACCACTCTGTTCTGTATTGGTCTAGCTCTGCCAGTATCTACACCACTCTGTTCTGTATTGGTCTAGCTCTGCCAGTATCTACACCACTCTGTTCTGTATTGGTCTAGCTCTGCCAGTATTCGGGTGCTACACCACTCACCACTCTGTTTTGGGTCACCCCTGGCTTGTATGTCATAATCCTTCTATTAATTGGTCTAGTAATTCTATCCTATTCTGTATTGGTCTAGCTCTGCCAGTATCTACACCACTCTGTTCTGTATTGGTCTAGCTCTGCCAGTATCTACACCACTCTGTTCTGTATTGGTCTAGCTCTGCCAGTATCTACACCACTCTGTTCTGTATTGGTCTAGCTCTGCCAGTATCTACACCTGTTACTCTGCTGTTTTTCAGGCATTAGTTCTGTCTATCTTGATTGGTCTAGCTCTGCCAGTATCTACACCACTCTGTTCTGTATTGGTCTAGCTCTGCCAGTATCAACCATTGGCTCTTCCAAGGTCACGTTCTGTTGCAGCGCTTCTTAGGTTTCGCTAGCTCTTTCCAGTATTACTTCTGTCACACCACTCTGTTCTGTATTGGTCTAGCTCTGCCAGTATCTACACCACTTGTTCTGTATTGGTCTAGCTCTGCCAGTATCTACACCACTCTGTTCTGTATTGGTCTAGCTCTGCCAGTATCTACACCACTCTGTTCTGTATTGGTCTAGCTCTGCCAGTATCTACACCACTCTGTTCTGTATTGGTCTAGCTCTGCCAGTATCTACACCACTCTGTTCTGTATTGGTCTAGCTCTGCCAGTATCTACACACCAAGCTCTGTTCTCTGTTCTGTATTGGTCTTGGCTCTGCCAGTATCTACACCACTCTGTTCTGTATTGGTCTAGCTCTGCCAGTATCTACACCACTCTGTTCTGTATTGGTCTAGCTCTGCCAGTATCTACACCACTCTGTTCTGTATTGGTCTAGCTCTGCCAGTATCTACACCACTCTGTTCTGTATTGGTCTAGCTCTGCCAGTATCTACACCACTCTGTTCTGTATTGGTCTAGCTCTGCCAGTATCTACACCACTCTGTTCTGTATTGGTCTAGCTCTGCCAGTATCTACACCACTCTGTTCTGTATTGGTCTAGCTCTGCCAGTATCTACACCACTCTGTTCTGTATTGGTCTAGCTCTGCCAGTATCTACACCACTCTGTTCTGTATTGGTCTAGCTCTGCCAGTATCTACACCACTCTGTTCTGTATTGGTCTAGCCAGTATCTACTGGTCTAGCTCTGCCAGTATCTACACCACTCTGTTCTGTATTGGTCTAGCTCTGCCAGTATCTACACCACTCTGTTCTGTATTGGTCTAGCTCTGCCAGTATCTACACCACTCTGTTCTGTATTGGTCTAGCTCTGCCAGTATTGGTCTACACCACTCTGTTCTGTATTGGTCTAGCTCTGCCAGTATCTACACCACTCTGTTCTGTATTGGTCTAGCTCTGCCAGTATCTACACCACTCTGTTCTGTATTGGTCTAGCTCTGCCAGTATCTACACCACTCTGTTCTGTATTGGTCTAGCTCTGCCAGTATCTACACCACTCTGTTCTGTATTGGTCTAGCTCTGCCAGTATCTACACCACTCTGTTCTGTATTGGTCTAGCTCTGCCAGTATCTACACCACTCTGTTCTGTATTGGTCTAGCTCTGCCAGTATCTACACCACTCTGTTCTGTATTGGTCTAGCTCTGCCAGTATCTACACCACTCTGTTCTGTATTGGTCTAGCTCTGCCAGTATCTACACCACTCTGTTCTGTATTGGTCTAGCTCTGCCAGTATCTACACCACTCTGTTCTGTATTGGTCTAGCTCTGCCAGTATCTACACCACTCTGTTCTGTATTGGTCTAGCTCTGCCAGTATCTACACCACTCTGTTCTGTATTGGTCTAGCTCTGCCAGTATCTACACCACTCTGTTCTGTATTGGTCTAGCTCTGCCAGTATCTACACCACTCTGTTCTGTATTGGTCTAGCTCTGCCAGTATCTACACCACTCTGTTCTGTATTGGTCTAGCTCTGCCAGTATCTACACCACTCTGTTCTGTATTGGTCTAGCTCTGCCAGTATCTACACCACTCTGTTCTGTATTGGTCTAGCTCTGCCAGTATCTACACCACTCTGTTCTGTATTGGTCTAGCTCTGCCAGTATCTACACCACTCTGTTCTGTATTGGTCTAGCTCTGCCAGTATCTACACCACTCTGTTCTGTATTGGTCTAGCTCTGCCAGTATCTACACCACTGTATTGGTCTGTTCTGTATTCTGTATTAGCTCTGCCAGTGTCTACACCACTCTGTTCTGTATTGGTCTAGCTCTGCCAGTATCTACACCACTCTGTTCTGTATTGGTCTAGCTCTGCCAGTATCTACACCACTCTGTTCTGTATTGGTCTAGCTCTGCCAGTATCTACACCACTCTGTTCTGTATTGGTCTAGCTCTGCCAGTATCTACACCACTCTGTTCTGTATTGGTCTAGCTCTGCCAGTATCTACACCACTCTGTTCTGTATTGGTCTAGCTCTGCCAGTATCTACACCACTCTGTTCTGTATTGGTCTAGCTCTGCCAGTATCTACACCACTCTGTTCTGTATTGGTCTAGCTCTGCCAGTATCTACACCACTCTGTTCTGTATTGGTCTAGCTCTGCCAGTATCTACACCACTCTGTTCTGTATTGGTCTAGCTCTGCCAGTGTCTAACAGCAGGCAGTATTTCTCAATACACTGAGATGGAGTATTTCACTGGGCTTCTTTAGTTTCACGATGGTAACATTTTCTGAGTATAAACTTTGACTTAAATATCTGGCTTTGTTATATGTTCTAGACCAGTGGTTCCCAAACTTTTTATAGTCCCTTACCCTTTCAAACATTCAACCTCCAGCTGCATTCCCCCTCTCGCCTCAGGATCAGCGCACTCTCAAATGTTGTTTTTTCCCCATCATTGTAAGCCTGCCACACACACACTATATGATAAATTTACTAAACATAAGAATGAGTGTGAGCTTTTGTCACAACCCGAATCGTGGGAAGTGAAAAAGAGCTCTTATAGGACCAGGCCACAAATAATAATAATATAATAATAATCAATCATTTTGCTCTTTATTTAGCCATTTTGCATATAAAATGTCATTTGTTCATCGACAATTTGTAAATAACTCATCACGGGTTAATGAGAAGGGTGTTCTTGAAAGGATGCACATAACTCTGCAGTGTTGGGTTGTAATTGCAGAGTCTCAGTCTTAAATCATTTTCCACACACAGTCTGTGCCTGTATTTGGTTTTCATGCTAGTGAGGGCCGAGAATCCATTCTTCCATAGGTATGTGGTTGCAAAGGGCATCAGTGTCTTAACAGCAAGATTTGCCAAGACAGGATACTCAGAGCGCAGCCCAATCCAGAGATCTGGCAGTGGCTTCTGATTAAATAAAATGTTCACAGAACCGCTTGTTGCCATTTGGATGAGGCTCTCTGTTCAGATATCGGTAAGTGGACTGGAGGCAGGGCATGAAAGGGATAACGAATCCAGTTGTTTGTGTCGTCCGTTTCGGGAAAGTACCTGCGTATTTGCGCACCCAGGTCACTCAGGTGCTTCGCTATATCACATTTGACATTGTCCGTAAGCTTGAGTTAATTTGCACACAAATCATCATTCAATGATGGAAAGACCTATGTGTTGTCCTTGTTAATGTAGACAGAAAAGAGCTCCAACTTCTTAATCATAGCCTCAATTTTGTTGTGCACATTAAATATAGTTGCGGAGAGTCCCTGCAATCCTAGATTTAGATCATTCAGGTGAGAAAAAATACCACCCAGATAGGCAAGTCGTCTGAGAAACTTGTCATCATGCAAGCGGTCAGACAAGGGAAAAACTTTAAGCTTTAAACTCTCAATTTAAAAAAATGTGTCAACCCTTTGCCCCTTGATAACCAGTGTATGTTGTGAAAGCGTTACATGGTCGCTCCCAATATCATTGCATAGTGCAGAAAGTACACGAGAGTTCAGCGGTCTTGCTTTAACAAAGTTAACCATTTTCACTGTAGCGTCCAAAACAACTTTCAAGCATTCCTTTGGCAGCAAGAGCCTCTCGGTGGATGCTGCAGTCTACCTAAGTGGCGTCGGTAGCAACTGTTTGCACGCATGTTACCACTCCTCTATGTCTCCCTGTCATGGTTTTTGCGGAATCAGTACAGATACCAAAACATCTTGACCACCAAAGTCCATTTGATGTCACAAAGCTGTCCAGGACGTTAAAAATATCCTCTCATAATGTCCTGGTTTCCAATGGATTGCAGAAGAGGATGTCTTCCTTAATTGACCCCCCATAAACGTAATGGACATATACCAGGAGCTGTGCCAGGCCCGCCACGTCTGTTGACTCATCCTGCTGCCACGCATAGAATTCACTGGCTTGTATCAAAAGCAGTAAATGTTTCAAAACATCTCCTGCCATGTCACTGATGCGTCGTGAAACAGTGTTGGCCTTTTCCCCCAGTATTGCCCTGCCATATCCGCAGCAGCAGTGAAAAAGGAAGTCCTCCACAATAGTGTGGGGCTTGCCTGTCCTCTAGCCACTCTGTAGCTCACCATATAAGACACGTCTAGCCCCTTCTTATTAATAGTATCTGTTGCTTTTATACATGTTTTACTACTCGAAAGTCATCTTAATTCTGTCTAAAAAAATTCCAGTGGCTTATTTTTCAAATTGGCATGTTTTGTTTTTGAAATGCCTGCGCAAGTGTGAAGGTTTCATCGAGTTGTGAGATAGTACTTTTGGATATAACACACTGTGGCTGAGGAAAGGCACTAGTCCCAATATAAGTGAACCCCAAATCTATGTTGTTCTCATCATATTTGCGCCTCTTCGATGGTCCAACGTCCCTGTCTGTTGTTCGGTGCTTTCCCGGGTCAGGGGGCAGTAGCAATTTGGATGCATCAGATCCACAACTGTCAGTGTCCATGCTAGCTGGGTTAATAACAAATGTAGAATTACTGATGCTAGCATTGATGTGCTCGTGGAAGCAGAACATCTTGCCGTCACCAGGTGCAGGTGTAGTACTGTTGGTAGTAGCAGTACTACCAGTAGAGCTGGCACGTGTCTCTATGGATGTGGGCCTTACTTTTTTTAAACCATTGATCCATTTTTGAGCAAACGGAATGAGCAGCAGCTACGTTTGGCTACATACGGAACATTAGTGGAATTCCTGCGAGACAGTAGCAGTTAATGTGATTGAATGTTAATTATTTGTCTAGGCTACCTGTAGTTGACATTGTGTTGTTATTTCGCTGAATACTAGATGGTTTAATTAAAAAAACTTGGCAGGCAAGATAAAATCTCAAAGTTATAGTCCCGTTGGAAAATATAAATGTACTGTTTGGAAATGTGAAGAAATAAAATGTATATTTTTTTATGTTTGTTTTTTATGTGAATCACATTTTTATTTGGCGTACCCCTGATGGCATTGTGCGTACCCCAGTTTGAGAATAGCTGTTCTAGACTATCAAACTATAATTTGTGACTCCACTTGTTCTGCTGCAAGGTTGAATTGGATTTCCTGTAGTTCTGAAGATGTATCATTTTCTTTCCACAGAGCCTGTGAAGCATCTCATCCATGGCATTGTTATTCTTAGAAAACCCATGCAGCTAGAGGGTCCCTGCCCTCTCAACCTCATCTCTCTCTGTAGATCAGTCTTCTTCACACCATACTGTAGTTGAGGTAGTATTTTACTCTATACCCTCTCCTGTCAGGATGGACCCCTGAGACACTATCATTATATGAACCCTTCCTTGCCCCCTGCCTGCATACTTCATACCTTCCCTTGAGATCTCTGCTTTGATTCTGAACTCTCTATCCCTGCTTTGTTTATGGACTTGTCCTCTGATACCCTTCTACCATGCTTGGGTAGCCATCACCCCTGACCCTGGCTGTCCAGCTCTGCCCATACTAAGCAGACACCCCAGAGGAGCAATACAGGTCAAAAGAATTCCTTGAACCACCCCTAACAGTCCTAACAGCCCTAACAGCCCTAACAGCCCCAACAGGCCTAACAGCCCTAACAGTCCTAACAGTCCTAACAGCCCTAACAACCCCAACAGTCCCAACAGCCCTAACAGCCCCAACAGGCCTAACAGTCCCAACAGCCCCAACAGTCCTAACAGTCCCAACAGGCCTAACAGTCCTAACAGCCCCAACAGCCCCAACAGTCCTAACAGTCCCAACAGGCCTAACAGTCCTAACAGTCCTAACAGCCCCAACAGTCCTAACAGTCCTAACAGCCCCAACAGTCCTAACAGTCCTAACAGCCCCAACAGTCCTAACAGTCCCAACAGGCCTAACAGTCCTAAAAGACCCAACAGCCCCAACAGTCCTAACAGCCCCAACAGTCATAACAGTCCTAACAGCCCCAACAGTCCTAACAGTCCCAACAGGCCTAACAGTCCTAACAGTCCTAACAGCCCCAACAGCCCCAACAGTCCTAACAGCCCCAACAGGCCTAACAGTCCTAACAGTCCTAACAGCCCCAACAGTCCTAACAGTCCTAACAGCCCCAACAGCCCTAACAGCCCTAACAGCCCCAACAGGCCTAACAGTCCTAACAGCCCCAACAGCCCTAACAGCTCTAACAGCCCTAACAGCTCTAACAGCCCTAACAGCCCTAACAGTCCTAACAGCCCTAACAGTCCTAACAGCCCTAACAGCCCCAACAGTCCTAACAGTCCTAACAGCCCCAACAGTCCTAACAGCCCTAACAGTCCTAACAACCCTAACAGTCCTAACAGTCCCAACAGGCCTAACAGTCCTAACAGCCCCAACAGTCCCAACAGGCCTAACAGTCCTAACAGTCCTAACAGCCCCAACAGTCCCGACAGTCCCAACAGCCCCAACATGCCTAACAGTCCTAACAGTCCTAACAGCCCCAACAGTCCTAACAGTCCTAACAGCCCCAACAGCCCTAACAGTCCTCCCTAACAGTCCTCCCTAACAGTCCTCCCTAACAGTCCTAACAGCCCTAACAACCATAACAGTCCTAACAACCCTAACAGCCCTAACAGTCCTAACAGCCCCAACAGTCCTAACAGCCCCAACAGTCCTAACAGTCCCAACAGGCCTAACAGTCCTAAAAGACCCAACAGCCCCAACAGTCCTAACAGTCCCAACAGGCCTAACAGCCCTAACAGCCCTAACAGTCCTAATAGTCCAAACAGTCTTAACAGTCCTAACAGTCCTAACAGCCCCACAGTCCGGACAGCCCTAACAGCTCTAACAGCCCTAACAGTCCTAACAACCCTAACAGTCCTAACAGTCCTAACAGCCCTAACAGCCCCAACAGTCCTAACAGCCCCAACAGTCCCAACAGCCCCAACAGCCCCAACAGTCCTAACAGCTCTAACAGCCCCAACAGTCCCAACAACCCTAACAGTCCTAACAGTCCCAACAGTCCCTAACAGTCCTAACAGCTCTAACAGTCCTAACAGCCCTAACAGTCCTAACAGTTCTAACAGTCATAACAGCCCTAACAGCTCTAACAGCCCTAACAGCTCCAACAGCTCACCACAGCTCTAACAGCCCTAACAGCTCCAACAGCTCACCACAGCTCTAACAGCCCCACCAGACACAGTAGCTAAAATGTGGAACATACAGTGACAACTTTAGAGCTTTTAGTCCCTGGCTGGGAATGGGGAGCTGCGGACGAAGAAAGCTTATGAATTATCAAAGCAACAAAAATATGGCTGTCATCCTCATCTGATCTGTACCATTCCTCAGTCTGTTTCATGAATACACAGAGAATACATTTAGCGAGAGGCCGTTTGGGGTGGATGGGGTGGGATGGGGAGGGAAGGGGAGCGTGTGTATGTGTGCATGTGTGTGCGTGTATGTCGGTAATGGCCACAAGGGGGTATGGGAGAGGCTGGTGGGTGAACGGATGGGGGTGGTAGATGTGTTAAATACTTAATATGCAGAGTAATTTAGCTTTGTGTGTGATTTTTGCCAGATCCTATTTAGTATGTGGAATTTGATGTTCCTTTTAACGGCGTACAAGGCCCTTCTTGTCCTGTCTCTCAGATTGTTCACAGCTTTGTGGAAGTTACCTGTGGAGCTGAGGATTAGGCCGAGGTATGTATAGTTCTTTGTGTGACCTTGGGCAACGGTGTCTAGATGGAATTTGAATTTGTGGTTTTGACTAATTTAATAGAATGGGTTAGGTCTGCTCTATACCAGCGTACCCCCTGAGTCCCTGTTTCACACCTGGTAGTTTGGTGGATGGGACTAACAGCTATCTATAACCTAGAGGGAAACCAGTGGGTTCGTCTCCTCTATACCATGTTTCTTGTAGGATGACAATGTCTGTATTTCTGATTTCTTTGGTGAAGTCAAGGTTCCTGCTCTTTATGCCGAAGGCAGTTGACCTCAGACCATGTATATTCCAGGATGAGATAGTAAAAGCTTTGTGTTCCATAGTGTCTAGTGTTGTCTTTGTGTGGTTCAGGCTCGGACCATTACAGTAGGTGTCAGCAGAGGATGTTGAACATCTGATACATACCTCTTAGGTTGCAGGACGGGGCTTGGGCGGGTCTATTAGTGGGGGTTGGGCCTGCTTCTCTGGTCACGGCCTGGGCATATGTCCTGCTGTCATGTTGAGGTCCTTGATGCAGGGGCATATGTCCTGCTGTCATGTTGAGGTCCTTGATGCGGGGGCAGGGGGCATGGGCGTAAGACTGATCTGGGCGGGCCTATATAGGGTGTGGCTAGGGTTTGTTTGGGGAGGGGTCGACTGGTTCGGGTGGGGATGTGGCTGGCGGTGCTGTGGTCTGGGTGTAGGTCCTCTTGGTGTGGATCCTGTGGGATAATCTCACAGTTCTGGGAGGGTGTCTTGCTGGTCTGGGAGGGGTGTCTATTTCTCTGTTGTTTCTGTGTGAGGTGCTGGGTCTGTGTTTGAGGGTGATGTGCCTCATGGTCCTGGTAAAGATATGGACTGCTGCCTTGTAGAGATGGACCTGGTCATAAAGGCCAGGTCCAGTGGGGGGTGGAGTGGGGGGCCAGGTAAACATTTGGTTTTGAGGCACAGTCCTGGGAAATGCTTGTATTTACTCACTGTAGGGTGGTATAGTGAAAGTATGTTTGTGGTAGCAGTGAAAAGTGGAAGAGGCTTTTTCAATCATTTCCTTGAGTGCTGTGGCCACCCTTTCCTGCTGGGCTCTAAGGTCCCTGTGTGTAGTGTGTATTTTGGAGGTACCAGTGTGTATTTTAGGTGTAGTGTATTTACGCCTGTGTTTCGGCGTCACCTATTTGTACATGTTTCTGGATGGACATTAAAGTGTCTTTTCCCATTTCCTTGGCTCTCTGCGCCTGACTCCACACACATTCACTCTTTGGATGTTACAGCAAGTCAGTTAAGTACAAATTGTTATTTACAATGATGGCTTATCAAAAGACAAAAAAGAAATTAAATAAAAATATAGGACAAAACACATCACGGCAAGAGAGACAACACTACATAAAAAGAGACCTAAGACAACAACATAGCATGGCAGCAACACATTCCAACATAGCATGGTAGCAACACATTCCAACATAGCATGGCAGCAACACATTCCAACAAAGCATGGCAGCAACACATTCCAACATAGCATGGCAGCAAAACATTCAACACAGCATGGCAGCAACACATTCAAAGACAATAGCATGGCAGCAACACATTCCACAACTGTCATTAGTGTCCAACATTGAGTCTTTGAATGAAGCATGGATAAAACATTCCAGTTTGATGTTTGGCAGCAACACATTCTGCAACATAGCATGGCAGCAACACATTCAACACAGCATGGTAGCAACACATTCCAACATAGCATGGCAGCAACACATTCCAACATAGCATGGCAGCAACACATTCCAACATAGCATGGCAGCAACACATTAGGATTCATCTGAATCAAAGCCAACATAGCATGGCAGCAACACATTCCAACATAGCATGGCAGCAACACATTCCAACATAGCATGGCAGCAACACATTCCAACATAGCATGGTAGCAACACATTCCAACATAGCATGGCAGCAACACATTCCAACATAGCATGGCAGCAACACATTCCAACATAGCATGGCAGCAACACATTCCAACACAGCATGGCAGCAACACATTCCAACATAGCATGGCAGCAACACATTCCAACATAGCATGGCAGCAACACATTCCAACATAGCATGGCAGCAACACATTCCAACATAGCATGGCAGCAACACATTCCAACACAGCATGGTAGCAACACAACTTGACAACAACATGGTAGCAACATAGCAGAATCACAACATGGTAGCAGCACAAAACAGGATACAAACATTGTTGGGCACAGAGAACAGCACAAAGACAATAATACATTACACAAAGCAGCCACAACTGTCAGTTAGTGTCCATGATTGAGTCTTTGAATGAAGAGACTGAGATAAAACTGTCCAGTTTGAGTGCTTGTTGCAGCTTGTTCCAGTTGCTGGCTGCAGCGTACTGAATAGACTAGCGAGCCAAGGATGTGTGTGCTTTGGGGACCTTTAACAGAATGTGACTGGCAGAACGGGTGTTGTATGTGAAGGATGGCAGCTGTAGTAGATTTCTCAGATAGGGGGGAGTGAGGCCTAAGAGGATTTTATAAATAAGCATCAACCAGTGGGTCTTGCGACGGGTACACATAGATGACCAGTTTACAGAGGGATATAGAGTGCAGTGATGTGTCCTATAAGGAACATTGGTGGAAAATCTGATGGCCGAATGGCAAAGAACATCTAGCCACTCGAGAGCAACCTTTCTACCGATCTATAAATTACTCCATAATCTAGCATGGGTAGGATGGTCATCTGAATCAGAGTTGGTTTGGCAGCTGGGGTGAAAGAGGAGCGATTACAATAAAGGAAAACAAGTCTAGATTTAACTTAGCCTGCAGCTTTGATATGTGCTAGCTTTGATATGTGTTGAGCGAAAGACACCATGAGTGGTTGATTGTTGCCCCTCAGCTTTCTCAAGTCCTCCTGCAGTGCTGTTACCTGTGCTTTGTGGTGAACATAGCACATTGTAAATAAGAATTTGTTCTTAACTGACTTTCCTTGTTAAATAAAGGTTCAATATTGTTTTGATAATAAAGGTGTTCCTCTCCTCCTCAGGTGCTATTAGCAGTGCTGTGTGTTCCTCTCCTCCTCAGGTGCTATTAGCAGTGCTGTGTTCCTCCTCCTCAGGTGCTATTAGCAGTGCTGTGTTCCTCCTCCTCAGGTGCTATTAGCAGTGCTGTGTGTTCCTCTATTAGCAGTGCTGTGTTCCTCCTCCTCGGGTGCTATTATCAGTGCTGTGTTCCTCCTCCTCAGGTGCTATTAGCAGTGCTGTGTGTTCCTCTATTAGCAGTGCTGTGTTCCTCCTCCTCAGGTGTTATTAGCAGTGCTGTGTTCCTCTATTAGCAGTGCTGTGTTCCTCCTCCTCAGGTGCTATTAGCAGTGCTGTGTTCCTCCTCCTCAGGTGCTATTAACAGTGCTGTGTTCCTCCTCCTCAGGTGCTATTAGCAGTGCTGTGTTCCTCCTCCTCAGGTGCTATTAGCAGTGCTGTGTTCCTCCTCCTCAGGTGCTATTAGCAGTGCTGTGTTCCTCCTCCTCAGGTGCTATTAGCAGTGCTGTGTTCCTCCTCCTCAGGTGCTATTAGCAGTGCTGTGTTCCTCCTCCTCAGGTGCTATTAGCAGTGCTGTGTTCCTCCTCCTCAGGTGCTATTAGCAGTGCTGTGTTCCTCCTCCTCAGGTGCTATTAACAGTGCTGTGTTCCTCCTCCTCAGGTGCTATTAACAGTGCTGTGTTCCTCCTCCTCAGGTGCTATTAGCAGTGCTGTGTTCCTCCTCCTCAGGTGCTATTAGCAGTGCTGTGTTCCTCCTCCTCAGTGTGTGTTCCTCTATTAGCAGTGCTGTGTTCCTCCTCCTCAGGTCAGGTGCTATTAACAGTGCTGTGTTCCTCCTCCTCAGGTGCTATTAGCAGTGCTGTGTTCCTCCTCCTCAGGTGCTATTAGCAGTGCTGTGTTCCTCCTCCTCAGGTGCTATTAACAGTGCTGTGCTCCTCCTCCTCAGGTGCTATTAGCAGTGCTGTGTTCCTCCTCCTCAGGTGCTATTAACAGTGCTGTGTTCCTCCTCCTCAGGTGCTATTAACAGTGCTGTGTGTTCCTCTCCTCCTCAGGTGCTATTAGCAGTGCTGTGTTCCTCCTCCTCAGGTGCTACTAACAGTGCTGTGTTCCTCCTCCTCAGGTGCTATTAACAGTGCTGTGTGTTCCTCTCCTCCTCAGGTGCTATTAGCAGTGCTGTGTGTTCCTCTCCTCCTCAGGTGCTATTAGCAGTGCTTTGTTCCTCTCCTCCTCAGGTGCTATTAGCAGTGCTGTGTTCCTCCTCCTCAGGTGCTATTAACAGTGCTGTGCTCCTCCTCCTCCCTCCTCCTCAGGTGCTATTAGCAGTGCTGTGTTCCTCCTCCTCCTCAGGTGCTATTAACAGTGCTGTGTTCCTCCTCCTCAGGTGCTATTAACAGTGCTGTGTTCCTCCTCCTCAGGTGCTATTAACAGTGCTGTGTTCCTCCTCCTCAGGTGCTATTAACAGTGCTGTGTTCCTCCTCCTCAGGTGCTATTAGCAGTGCTGTGTTCCTCCTCCTCAGGTGCTATTAACAGTGCTGTGTGTTCCTCCTCCTCAGGTGCTATTAACAGTGCTGTGTGTTCCTCTCCTCCTCAGGTGCTATTAGCAGTGCTGTGTTCCTCTCCTCCTCAGGTGCTACAGTGCTGTGTTCCTCCTCCTCAGGTGCTATTAACAGTGCTGTGTGTTCCTCTCCTCCTCAGGTGCTATTAGCAGTGCTGTGTGTTCCTCTCCTCAGGTGCTATTAGCAGTGCTTTGTTCCTTTCCTCCTCAGGTGCTATTAGCAGTGCTGTGTTCCTCCTCCTCAGGTGCTATTAGCAGTGCTGTGTGTTCCTCTATTAGCAGTGCTGTGTTCCTCCTCCTCAGGTGCTATTAGCAGTGCTGTGTTCCTCCTCCTCAGGTGCTATTAGCAGTGCTGTGTGTTCCTCTATTAGCAGTGCTGTGTTCCTCTATTAGCAGTGCTGTGTGTTCCTCTATTAGCAGTGCTGTGTGTTCCTCTAATAGCAGTGCTGTGTGTTCCTCTAATAGCAGTGCTGTGTGTTCCTCTATTAGCAGTGCTGTGTGTTCCTCTATTAGCAGTGCTGTGTGTTCCTCTATTAGCAGTGCTGTGTGTTCCTCTATTAGCAGTGCTGTGTGTTCCTCTATTAGCAGTGCTGTGTGTTCCTCTATTAGCAGTGCTGTGTGTTCCTCTATTAGCAGTGCTGTGTTCCTCTATTAGCAGTGCTGTGTGTTCCTCTCCTCCTCAGGTGCTGTGTGTTCCTCTATTAGCACTGCTGTGTTTCCTCTATTAGCAGTGCTGTGTGTTCCTCTCTGCTATTAGCACTGCTGTGTTCCTCTATTAGCAGTGCTGTGTTCCTCTATTAGCAGTGCTGTGTGTTCCTCTATTAGCAGTGCTGTGTTCTTCTATTAGCAGTGCTGTGTTCCTCTATAAGCAGTGATGTGTGTTCCTCTCCTCCTCAGGTGCTGTGTGTTCCTCTAATAGCTGTGCTGTGTGTTCCTCTAATAGCTGTGCCATGTGTTCCTCTCCTCCTCAGGTGCTGTGCTCCTCTATTAGCAGTGCTGTGTGTTCCTCTATTAGCATTGCTGTGTGTTCCTCTAATAGCTGTGCTGTGTGTTCCTCTATTAGCAGTGCTGTGTGTTCCTCTATTAGCAGTGCTGTGTGTTCCTCTATTGGCAGTGCTGTGTGTTCCTCTAATAGCTGTGCTGTGTGTTCCTCTATTAGCAGTGCTGTGTGTTCCTCTATTAGCAGTGCTGTGTGTTCCTCTATTAGCAGTGCTGTGTGTTCCTCTATTAGCAGTGCTGTGTTCCTCTATTAGCAGTGTTGTGTGTTCCTCTATTAGCAGTGCTGTGTGTTCCTCTATTAGCAGTGCTGTGTGTTCCTCTAATAGCTGTGCCATGTGTTCCTCTCCTCCTCGGGTGCTGTGCTCCTCTATTAGCAGTGCTGTGTGTTCCTCTATTAGCAGTGCTGTGTGTTCCTCTAATAGCTGTGCTATATGTTCCTCTAATAGCTGTGCTATATGTCCCTCTATTAGCAGTGCTGTGTGTTCCTCTAATAGCTGTGTTATATGTCCCTCTATTAGCAGTGCTGTGTGTTCCTCTAATAGCTGTGCTGTGTGTTCCTCTCTCTTCCTCTCTCATCTCAGTCCGGAGTACAGCCAGCTCTCTCAGACAGCCATCTCCACCTTCAGCCCCCTGGGTACTGTAGGGGTGGTGGTGTTGTGCTGCTCTGTTTTGTGTGTCTGTGCTGTCTGGAGTGTGTTGACTAGCTCAGTAAGCGCCACCATGTCTCTCTCCAGTGAATTGTCACCAAGAGAAAGCTTCTCCTGCCATTCACTCACTTAGATTCTCTGGAAGTGCTTGGAAATGTATGAAGCTGCCTGGCAACACCACTGTTCCATTATTGTACAGGTTGACAAAAGTCTCAGGGTCCTCGTTTTACACTATTCTCATTTTCCAGGGGTAGTGTGCTCTTGTAGCTGTGTGCCATGCCCAGAGATGGTCTGTGTGGAAGATTAGGTTGCTTATGTTCCCATTTTGTAGCAGTCAGCACAAAAGTGTCTCTGGATTGTCCATGAAGATATTGTCTTTGTACCATCTGTGGCTTGTCATTTTTAACATTGAAGGGGTACTGTACTGTAGTGACCTCTGCACAGAGGGAAGCCATGGTGCAGGGGGCCAAAGAGGCCTCTGCATTTGGGTAGGGGTGGAACTCTGCTGCCATTGTTGGGCTCAGGGGCATCACACCTCTTCCTTCCTAATTAATGTTGCAGCCGGGTCTGTTCTTTCCTAGCAAGCTTGGTAGTCTTTAGACTTAGCACATCATTTTTTTGTAGTCTTTTAACGTAGCACAAAGTTAAATATATGGAGACTATTGTAATGTTCTTTTCATTCTAGGCTTTCAAAGTAGATTCAGACTGAACATTACTTACTCAGTTCCAGGTTGGAGGTTATTTTGGGATTTCTGTTGTGCTTCTTTTGCTTGTTGCTAGTTTGTCAGAAAGTTTGCTGGATAGTCCTTGGCAGTAAGAATCCTTGGTAATAAAAATCCTTCAAGGTCATTTGGTCCAAAAGCAGGTTGTGGGTTTGGAGTTCTGATGTGAAGGTGTTGGGTGTGTATATGGGAGGTGAAGTCAAGTGCAGGAGAGCGGAGTATATTAAACAGGTGCACTTTAATACCGGTCAACAACGACAGCACATAAAACATACTAGTGCCACAAACACGGTCTATAACAAAAGTGCAGCGCCTGGCAAAATATCCACGTAACAATAAACAATTACACACAAAGACATGATGGGGAACAGAGGACTAAATACATGTAGATTGATTGGGGAATGAAAACCAGGTGTGTATGAAACAAGACAAAACAAATGGACATAAGAAATGGAACGGCGATGGCTAGAAAGCCGGTGACGTTGATCGCCGAACGCCGCCGGAACAAGGAGAGGAGCCAACTTTGGCGGAAGTCGTGACAGAAGGTTATGTTTTTGGGGGGGTTGTATCCTATATATGTTATTGTAAAACAATCCAAGTTTATACATCCATAAATCTATATTTTTGTAAAAACATGCTGAACAATTCAGGAGCTCATCTGCTCATCTGCTCATCTGCTCATCTCTCGCTCTCTTAATGTCATTTCAGCCTCTACCTCACCTAGACGCCAACTGATGACAAAGTCATTTGATGAAAGGATTCAAAGAATGTAATGTCAATGCAATTTCACCTTTTGTGCCTTCGATTGAACTGAAGGACTTTGAGGTTCGCTGCGTGAAGAGAAAATAAAATTCTCGCCGTCTGGTTGCTGTCCAGCCTCTCTCCCTCTTTGTCTTTCTCTTGCTCTCTCTACACCCCCCCCCCTCTCTCTGTCTCTCTTTTTTCCCTTTATTTCTTAATCTCTCTCTCTCCCGCTCTCTCTATCTCTCTATTTCTCTCTTAGTATTTCTTGCTTACTCTCTCTTTCTCTCTTAATGTAATTTCTGCCTCTACCTCACCAAGACGCCGACTGATGACAAAGTAATTTGATGGAAGGATTCATAGAATGTAATGTCAGTGCAATTTCACCTTTTGTGATTTCGATTGAACTGAAGGACTTTGAGGTTTGCTGCATGAGGGGAAAATACAATTCACACAGTCTGGCTGCCGTCTGACTGTCTGGCTGCCGCATGCCTGTCTGGCTGCCGTCTGACTGTCTGGCTGCCGCATGCCTGTCTGGCTGCCGTCTGACTGTCTGGCTGCCGTCTGACTGTCTGGCTGCCGTCTGACTGTCTGGCTGCCGTCTGACTGTCTGGCTGCCGCATGCCTGTATGGCTGCCGTCTGACTGTCTGGCTGCCGCATGCCTGTCTGGCTGCCGTCTGACTGTCTGGCTGCCGCATGCCTGTCTGGCTGCCGTCTGACTGTCTGGCTGCCGTCTGACTGTCTGGCTGCCGCATGCCTGTCTGGCTGCCGTCTGACTGTCTGGCTGCCGTCTGACTGTCTGGCTGCCGCATGCCTGTCGTCTTTATCAATATGGAATTTACACAACAAGCAGAGTCACACGATCCCTTTGTTAGAGTCAAGTGAGATGTTTCCTAATTCAAGTGCTGTCTGGTATGAGAAAATAACTGCTTAAAATTCATTATGATGCTTCAGACCTGCCTACTTCTCTTAAAACGTTAAAACGTACCAAACAGACTACTAAACATAACAAGACAAAACATCTGGGGATCTCTCTGGAAAATAAACAACCTCATAAAATTATGTTCTAGGTCCATCTCATTCCAATCATTTTTCACTGAGTAATACATGCACTGATCTTTAGGTAAAATGATCCACATTACCATGCCCCCGAAACTGCTCCAGGCCAAAGCTTATCTGACTTAAGTTTCCAAACACAAACTGGTGGCATACTAATGCTTTTTACCTGTGATATGATGAGAGTCAAATCAATTCTGCCAGACCATCCAGTGAAGAGTGTGCCGTAACTGGAATCAATCAATTGAGCATGCCCCAAGGGCACATAGATGTGGTAAAGAGATCAATCAATTGAGCATGCCCCATGGGCACATAGATGTGGTAAAGAGATCAATCCATTGAGCATGCCCCAAGGGCACATAGATGTGGTAAAGAGATCAATCCATTGAGCATGCCCCAAGGGCACATAGATGTGGTAAAGAGATCAATCGATCTCGAACAAAACAATGGAAATGCCATGGCAACGCCACTCATGCGCCCCCTCCGAGAATCTTCTCATTTCCCCCATCCAAATAGCCTACATTTAGGGTACATTATGTGTGTATTTGACACTACTTTGGGATAAGGATGTCAACAACAAAACATGTTCATGCTTGGACCATGTTAGTTTGTTGGTGATGTGTCCTCTCCATGACTGACTTGGTGTGATTGGACCATGTTAGTTTGTTGGTGATGTGTCCTCTTCACGACTGTCTTGATGGGCTTGGACCATGTTAGTTTGTTGGTGATGTGTCCTCTTCACGACTGTCTTGATGGGCTTGGACCATGTTAGTTTGTTGGTGATGTGTCCTCTTCACGACTGTCTTGGTGTGATTGGACCATGTTAGTTTGTTAGTGATGTGTCCTCTTCACGACTGTCTTGGTGGGCTTGGACCATGTTAGTTGGTTGGTGATGTGTCCTCTTCACGACTGTCTTGGTGTGATTGGACCATGTTAGTTTGTTGGTGATGTGTCCTCTTCACGACTGTCTTGGTGGGCTTGGACCATGTTAGTTTGTTGGTGATGTGTCCTCTTCACGACTGTCTTGGTGTGATTGGACCATGTTAGTTTGTTGGTGATGTGTCCTCTTCACGACTGTCTTGGTGTGATTGGACCATGTTAGTTTGTTGGTGATGTGTCCTCTTCACGACTGTCTTGATGTGCTTGGACCATGTTAGTTTGTTGGTGATGTGTCCTCTTCACGACTGTCTTGGTGTGATTGGACCATGTTAGTTTGTTGGTGATGTGTCCTCTTCACGACTGTCTTGATGGGCTTGGACCATGTTAGTTTGTTGGTGATGTGTCCTCTTCACGACTGTCTTGGTGTGATTGGACCATGTTAGTTTGTTGGTGATGTGTCCTCTTCACGACTGTCTTGGTGGGCTAGGACCATGTTAGTTTGTTGGTGATGTGTCCTCTTCACGACTGTCTTGGTGTGATTGGACCATGTTAGTTTGTTGGTGATGTGTCCTCTTCACGACTGTCTTGGTGTGATTGGACCATGTTAGTTTGTTGGTGATGTGTCCTCTTCACGACTGTCTTGGTGTGATTGGACCATGTTAGTTTGTTGGTGATGTGTCCTCAACACGACTGTCTTGATGTGCTTGGACCATGTTAGTTTGTTGGTGATGTGTCCTCTTCACGACTGTCTTGGTGTGATTGGACCATGTTAGTTTGTTGGTGATGTGTCCTCTTCACGACTGTCTTGATGGGCTTGGACCATGTTAGTTTGTTGGTGATGTGTCCTCTTCACGACTGTCTTGGTGTGATTGGACCATGTTAGTTTGTTGGTGATGTGTCCTCTTCACGACTGTCTTGGTGGGCTAGGACCATGTTAGTTTGTTGGTGATGTGTCCTCTTCACGACTGTCTTGGTGTGATTGGACCATGTTAGTTTGTTGGTGATGTGTCCTCTTCACGACTGTCTTGATGGGCTTGGACCATGTTAGTTTGTTGGTGATGTGTCCTCTTCACAACTGTCTTGATGGGCTTGGACCATGTTAGTTTATTGGTGATGTGTCCTCTTCACGACTGTCTTGGTGTGATTGGACCATGTTAGTTTGTTGGTGATGTGTCCTCTTCATGACTGTCTTGGTGGGCTAGGACAATGTTAGTTTGTTGGTGATGTGTCCTCTTCACGACTGTCTTGGTGTGATTGGACCATGTTAGTTTGTTGGTGATGTGTCCCCTTCACGACTGTCTTGATGGGCTTGGACCATGTTAGTTTGTTGGTGATGTGTCCTCTTCATGACTGACTTGGTGTGCTTGGACCATGTTAGTTTGTTGGTGATATGCCCTCTTCACGACTGTCTTGATGTGATTGGACCATGTTAGTTTGTTGGTGATGTGTCCTCTTCACGACTGTCTTGGTGTGCTTGGACCATGTTAGTTTGTTGGTGATGTGTCCTCTTCACGACTGTCTTGGTGTGCTTGGACCATGTTAGTTTGTTGTTGTGGACACCAAGGGACTTAAAGCTCTCAACCTGCTCATCAACGGCCCCGTCGATGAGAATGGAGGCTCGGTCCTCCTTTTCCTGTAGTCCACAATCATCTCCTTTGTCTTGAACACATTGAGGGAGAGGTTGTTGTCCTGGCACCACACGGCCAGGTCTCTGACCTCCTCACTTTAGGCTGTCTCGTGATTGTCGGTGAACAGGCCTACCACTGTTGTGTCTTCGGCAAATTTAATGATGGTGTTGGAGTCGTGCCTGGCTGTGCAGTTATGAGTGAACAAGGAGTACAGGACGGGCCTGAGCACGTTCCCATGAGAGGCCCCTGTGTTGAGGATCAGTGTGGCGGATGTGTTGTTACCTACCCTTACCACCTGGGGGCGGCCCGTCAGGAAGTCCAGGATCCAGTTGCAGAAGGAGGTTTTTAGTCCCAGCTTATTGGCTTATTGATGAGCTTTGAGGGCACTATGGTGTTGGACGCTAAGCTGTAGTCAATGAATAGCATTCTCACATAGGTATTCCTTTTGTCAAGGTGTGGAGTGCAATAAAGATTGCATCATCTGTGGATCTGTAAGGGGGGTATGCAAATTGGAGTGGGTCTAGGGTTTCTGGGAGTGCTACGGGTTGGAAGTCATTTAGGCAGGTTACCTTAGTGTTCTTGGGCAAAGGCACTATGGTGGTCTGCTTAAAACATGTTGGTATTACAGACTCGGACCCAGTTGGTCAGCGCATGCTTGCAATACACGTCCTGGTAATCCATCTGGTTCTGCGGCCTTGTGAATGTTGACCTGATCTTCCAGAACAGCTGGTGCTCTCATGCGTGTTTCAGTGATATTTGCCTCGAATCGAGCATAGAGGTAGTTTAGCTCGTCTGGTAGGCTCGTGTCACTGGGCAGCTCTCGGGCAGTTCTTTAGGCCACGAGTGGATGTGAAGGAGAGTGTGCGTGTGTTTGTTTGTGTGTGTGTGTGTGTGTGTGTGTGTACGTGCCTGCGTGCATATGTGAAACAACACTGGAATATAGTATGAGGGGTCTAATGAGAGAGGACTCTGCTACGTTTTACCAACCACTACGTGGTAATGGGTGTTAATTAAAATTACACAGATACTGGTCATAATAATTCATTCAAAAAGTTTAATAATGGAGGACAATATTAGATGTTTGCTCCCAAAGAATTATCTTAACTTATACCCAGTAGACCTCCATGCATCTCTAGTGTGTGTGTGTGTGTGTGTGTGTGTGTGTGTGTGTGTGTGTGTGTGTGTGTGTGTGTGTGTGTGTGTGTGTGTGTGTGTGTGTGTGTGTGTGTGTGCGTGCGTGCGTGCGTGTGTGTGTGCGTGTGTGGTTGTGCATGTGTGTGTGTGTGTGTGTGTGTGTGTGTGTGTGTGTGTGTGTGTGTGTGTGTGTGTGTGTGTGTGTGTGTGTGTGTGTGTGTGTGTGTGTGTGTGTGTGTGTGTGTGTGTGTGTGTGTGTGTGTGTGGTTGTGCATGTGTGTTAGTCTCTAACAGAGCTCCTGCAGCAGGGCCAAGTCACGCTCACCACAGAAGCCTTAGTCTCTAACAGAGCTCTTGCAGCAGGGTCAAGTCATGCTCACCACAGAAGCCTTAGTCTCTAACAGAGCTCTTGCAGCAGGGCCAAGTCACGCTCACCACAGAAGCCTTAGTCTCTAACAGAGCTCTTGCAGCAGGGCCAAGTCACGCTCACCACAGAAGCCTTAAGTCTCTAACAGAGCTCTTGCAGCAGGGCCAAGTCACGCTCACCACAGAAGCCTTAAGTCTCTAACAGAGCTCTTGCAGCAGGGCCAAGTCACGCTCACCACATAGGTCACACTTAGAGATCACATCAGGGGTTTGCCTGGAAAACACATTATGGTACATTCACAGTCACACTGTGGTAATGTCATAATCCAGGACACACATAATCCAGGACAGACACACACACACACAAAGGTTTTGAACAGCCAATGGAATGTGAGTGTGGAGAGGGAGAGCATGGGGGAAGGGTGAGGAGAGGCGTGAGAAAAATAGATGGAGAGGGGTGAGGGGAAGAGAGGAGAAAGGGGTGGGGAGAGAAGTGAGGGGAAGAAAAAGGAAAGGAGGAGGAGGGTAAAGGAGAGGAGGCAGTGAGGCGTTGAGTGTGGAGTGGGGCTGGCAGTGCGTTGCTAGGGTGAAAAGGGAAGGTGTGGAGGCAATCATCTCAGTTATTGAAGATGATGTGAGTAATTTCCCGCATGGAAAACGGCCCGGTCCCGGCGGAGCCAGATCAGATAGACACACACACACTCCCCACAGATAAAACACAGCAATGAATGACGTAACATCGCTAGATGAAAACAAACAAGCAATGCTCTCTTTGACACTCTCTCTCTCTCTCGCTCTCTCTCTTTTTATCTCTCTCACTGCTCTTTCTCTCTATCTCTCTCCCTTTCTCTCTCTCCCCCATCTCTCTTTCATCCTTACACTTAAAACTCTAAAATATAAAAGCAAAAATATCTGACTGCTGGGGCTTTGTCTATAGCACTAGGCTACCTATAGCATGCTAGGTAGCCTAGTGGTTGGAGTGTTGGGCCACTAACCAAAAGGTTGCTAGATCAAATCCCAGAGCTGACAAGGTAAAAATCTGACATTCTGCAGTTAACCCACTGTTCCTAGGCTGTCATTGTAAATAAGAATTTGTTCTTAACTGACTTTCCTAGTAAAATAAATATAGTGGGGGGTTATAGTGGGTAAAATATGAATACTTCTTTACTTAATCATCTTCCTTCCTGGAAGACAATAGGGCTTGTCTCATATTGCTATCTACATCCACTGAAACCACTACGTTTTCTATGATGTAGAAGCCCCACTGACAGCAGTGACAGAGCAATGTCAGTTTCAGCTGACAGCAGAGTGACTCCAGGCAGAGACGGATCAATGTCACTTTCAGTTTCAGCAGACAGCAGAGTGACTCCAGGCAGAGACGGAGCAATGTCACTTTCAGTTTCAGCTGACAGCAGAGTGACTCCAGGCAGAGACGGAGCAATGTCACTTTCAGTTTCAGCAGACAGCAGAGTGACTCCAGCCAGAGACGGAGCAATGTCACTGTCAGTTTCAGCAGACAGCAGAGTGACTCCAGCCAGAGACGGAGCAATGTCACTTTCAGTTTCAGCAGACAGCAGAGTGACTCCAGGCAGAGACGGAGCAATGTCACTTTCAGTTTCAGCAGACAGCAGAGTGACTCCAGGCAGAGACAGAGCAATGTCAGTTTCAGCAGAGTGACTCCAGGCAGAGACGGAGCAATGTCACTTTCAGTTTCAGCAGACAGCAGAGTGACTCCAGCCAGAGACGGAGCAATGTCACTTTCAGTTTCAGCAGACAGCAGAGTGACTCCAGGCAGAGACGGAGCAATGTCACTTTCAGTTTCAGCAGACAGCAGAGTGACTCCAGGCAGAGACGGAGCAATGTCACTTTCAGTTTCAGCTGACAGCAGAGTGACTCCAGGCAGAGACGGAGCAATGTCACTTTCAGTTTCAGCAGACAGCAGAGTGACTCCAGCCAGAGACGGAGCAATGTCACTGTCAGTTTCAGCAGACAGCAGAGTGACTCCAGCCAGAGACGGAGCAATGTCACTTTCAGTTTCAGCAGACAGCAGAGTGACTCCAGGCAGAGAAAGAGCAATGTCAGTTTCAGCAGAGTGACTCCAGGCAGAGACGGAGCAATGTCACTTTCAGTTTCAGCAGACAGCAGAGTGACTCCAGCCAGAGACGGAGCAATGTCTCTTTCAGTTTCAGCAGACAGCAGAGTGACTCCAGGCAGAGACAGAGCAATGTCAGTTTCAGCAGACAGCAGAGTGACTCCAGCCAGAGACGGAGCAATGTCACTTTCAGTTTCAGCAGACAGCAGAGTGACTCCAGGCAGAGACAGAGCAATATCAGTTTCAGCAGACAGCAGAGTGACTCCAGGCAGAGACGGAGCAATGTCAGTTTCAGCAGACAGCAGAGTGACTCCAGGCAGAGACGGAACAATGTCAGTTTCAGTTTCAGCAGACAGCAGAGTGACTCCAGGCAGAGACGGAGCAATGTCACTTTCAGTTTCAGCAGACAGCAGAGTGACTCCAGGCAGAGACGGAGCAATGTCAGTTTCAGCAGACAGCAGACAGCAGAGTGACTCCAGGCAGAGACGGAACAATGTCACTGTCAGTTTCAGCAGACAGCAGAGTGACTCCAGGCAGAGACGGAGCAATGTCACCGTCAGTTTCAGCAGACAGCAGAGTGACTCCAGGCAGAGACGGAGCAATGTCACTGTCAGTTTCAGCAGACAGCAGAGTGACTCCAGGCAGAGACGGAGCAATGTCACTGTCAGTTTCAGCAGACAGCAGAGTGACTCCAGGCAGAGACGGAACAATGTCAGTTTCAGCAGACAGCAGAGTGACTCCAGGCAGAGACAGAGCAATGTCACTTTCAGCAGACAGCAGACAGCAGACTCCAGGCAGAGACGGAGCAATGTCACTTTCAGCAGACAGCAGACAGCAGAGTGACTCCAGGCAGAGACGGAACAATGTCAGTTTCAGCAGACAGCAGAGTGACTCCAGGCAGAGACGGAGCAATGTCACTGTCAGTTTCAGCAGACAGCAGAGTGACTCCAGGCAGAGACGGAACAATGTCAGTTTCAGCAGACAGCAGACAGCAGACAGCAGAGTGACTCCAGGCAGAGACGGAATGTCACTGTCAGTTTCAGCAGACAGCAGATTGACTCCAGGCAGAGACAGAGCAATGTCAGTTTCAGCAGACAGCAGACAGCAGACAGCAGAGTGACTCCAGGCAGAGACAGAACAATGTCAGTTCAGCAGACAGCAGACAGCAGAGTGACTCCAGGCAAGACGGAGCAATGTCACTTTCAGTTTCAGCAGACAGCAGAGTGACTCCAGGCAGAGACGGAGCAATGTCACTGTCAGTTTCAGCAGACAGCAGAGTGACTCCAGGCAGAGACGGAGCAATGTCACCGTCAGTTTCAGCAGACAGCAGAGTGACTCCAGGCAGAGACGGAGCAATGTCACTGTCAGTTTCAGCAGACAGCAGAGTGACTCCAGCCAGAGACGGAGCAATGTCACTGTCAGTTTCAGCAGACAGCAGAGTGACTCCAGGCAGAGACGGAACAATGTCAGTTTCAGCAGACAGCAGAGTGACTCCAGGCAGAGACAGAGCAATGTCACTTTCAGCAGACAGCAGACAGCAGAGTGACTCCAGGCAGAGACGGAGCAATGTCACTTTCAGCAGACAGCAGACAGCAGAGTGACTCCAGGCAGAGACGGAACAATGTCAGTTTCAGCAGACAGCAGAGTGACTCCAGGCAGAGACGGAGCAATGACACTGTCAGTTTCAGCAGACAGCAGAGTGACTCCAGGCAGAGACGGAACAATGTCAGTTTCAGCAGACAGCAGACAGCAGAGTGACTCAAGGCAGAGACGGAGCAATGTCACCGTCAGTTTCAGCAGACAGCAGAGTGACTCCAGGCAGAGACAGAGCAATGTCAGTTTCAGCAGAAAGCAGAGTGACTCCAGGCAGAGACGGAGCAATGTCACCGTCAGTTTCAGCAGACAGCAGAGTGACTCCAGGCAGAGACGGAGCAATGTCACTGTCAGTTTCAGCAGACAGCAGAGTGACTCCAGGCAGAGACGGAACAATGTCAGTTTCAGCAGACAGCAGACAGCAGTGACTCCAGGCAGAGACGGAGCAATGTCACTTTCAGCAGACAGCAGACAGCAGAGTGACTCCAAGCAGAGACGGAGCAATGTCACTTTCAGCAGACAGCAGACAGCAGAGTGACTCCAGGCAGAGACGGAGCAATGTCACTTTCAGCAGACAGCAGACAGCAGAGTGACTCCAGGCAGAGACGGAGCAATGTCACTTTCAGCAGACAGCAGACAGCAGAGTGACTCCAGGCAGAGACGGAGCAATGTCACTTTCAGCAGACAGCAGACAGCAGAGTGACTCCAGGCAGAGACGGAACAATGTCAGTTTCAGCAGACAGCAGAGTGACTCCAGGCAGAGACAGAGCAATGTCAGTTTCAGCAGACAGCAGAGTGACTCCAGGCAGAGACGAAACAATGTCAGTTTCAGCAGACAGCAGAGTGACTCCAGGCAGAGACGGAGCAATGTCACCGTCAGGTTTCAGCAGACAGCAGAGTGACTCCAGGCAGAGACGGAGCAATGTCACTGTCAGTTTCAGCAGACAGCAGAGTGACTCCAGGCAGAGACGGAGCAATGTCACTGTCAGTTTCAGCAGACAGCAGAGTGACTCCAGGCAGAGACGGAACAATGTCAGTTTCAGCAGACAGCAGACAGCAGACAGCAGAGTGACTCCAGGCAGAGACAGAGCAATGTCACTTTCAGCAGACAGCAGACAGCAGAGTGACTCCAGGCAGAGACGGAGCAATGTCACTTTCAGCAGACAGCAGACAGCAGAGTGACTCCAGGCAGAGACGGAACAATGTCACTGTCAGTTTCAGCAGACAGCAGAGTGACTCCAGGCAGAGACGGAGCAATGTCACCGTCAGTTTCAGCAGACAGCAGAGTGACTCCAGGCAGAGACGGAGCAATGTCACTGTCAGTTTCAGCAGACAGCAGAGTGACTCCAGGCAGAGACGGAACAATGTCAGTTTCAGCAGACAGCAGAGTGACTCCAGGCAGAGACAGAGCAATGTCACTTTCAGCAGACAGCAGACAGCAGAGTGACTCCAGGCAGAGACGGAGCAATGTCACTTTCAGCAGACAGCAGACAGCAGAGTGACTCCAGGCAGAGACGGAACAATGTCAGTTTCAGCAGACAGCAGAGTGACTCCAGGCAGAGACGGAGCAATGACACTGTCAGTTTCAGCAGACAGCAGAGTGACTCCAGGCAGAGACGGAACAATGTCAGTTTCAGCAGACAGCAGACAGCAGAGTGACTCCAGGCAGAGACGGAACGATGTCAGTTTCAGCAGACAGCAGATTGACTCCAGGCAGAGACAGAGCAATGTCAGTTTCAGCAGACAGCAGAGTGACTCCAGGCAGAGACGGAACAATGTCAGTTTCAGCAGACAGCAGAGTGACTCAAGGCAGAGACGGAGCAATGTCACCGTCAGTTTCAGCAGACAGCAGAGTGACTCCAGGCAGAGACGGAGCAATGTCACTGTCAGTTTCAGCAGACAGCAGAGTGACTCCAGGCAGAGACGGAACAATGTCAGTTTCAGCAGACAGCAGACAGCAGAGTGACTCCAGGCAGAGACGGAGCAATGTCACTTTCAGCAGACAGCAGACAGCAGAGTGACTCCAGGCAGAGACGGAACAATGTCAGTTTCAGCAGACAGCAGAGTGACTCCAGGCAGAGACAGAGCAATGTCAGTTTCAGCAGACAGCAGAGTGACTCCAGGCAGAGACGAAACAATGTCAGTTTCAGCAGACAGCAGAGTGACTCCAGGCAGAGACGGAGCAATGTCACCGTCAGTTTCAGCAGACAGCAGAGTGACTCCAGGCAGAGACGGAGCAATGTCACTGTCAGTTTCAGCAGACAGCAGAGTGACTCCAGGCAGAGACGGAGCAATGTCACTGTCAGTTTCAGCAGACAGCAGAGTGACTCCAGGCAGAGACGGAACAATGTCAGTTTCAGCAGACAGCAGACAGCAGAGTGACTCCAGGCAGAGACAGAGCAATGTCACTTTCAGCAGACAGCAGACAGCAGAGTGACTCCAGGCAGAGACGGAGCAATGTCACTTTCAGCAGACAGCAGACAGCAGAGTGACTCCAGGCAGAGACGGAACAATGTCACTGTCAGTTTCAGCAGACAGCAGAGTGACTCCAGGCAGAGACGGAGCAATGTCACCGTCAGTTTCAGCAGACAGCAGAGTGACTCCAGGCAGAGACGGAGCAATGTCACTGTCAGTTTCAGCAGACAGCAGAGTAACTCCAGCCAGAGACGGAGCAATGTCACTGTCAGTTTCAGCAGACAGCAGAGTGACTCCAGGCAGAGACGGAACAATGTCAGTTTCAGCAGACAGCAGAGTGACTCCAGGCAGAGACAGAGCAATGTCACTTTCAGCAGACAGCAGACAGCAGAGTGACTCCAGGCAGAGACGGAGCAATGTCACTTTCAGCAGACAGCAGACAGCAGAGTGACTCCAGGCAGAGACGGAACAATGTCAGTTTCAGCAGACAGCAGAGTGACTCCAGGCAGAGACGGAGCAATGACACTGTCAGTTTCAGCAGACAGCAGAGTGACTCCAGGCAGAGACGGAACAATGTCAGTTTCAGCAGACAGCAGACAGCAGAGTGACTCCAGGCAGAGACGGAACGATGTCAGTTTCAGCAGACAGCAGATTGACTCCAGGCAGAGACAGAGCAATGTCAGTTTCAGCAGACAGCAGAGTGACTCCAGGCAGAGACGGAACAATGTCAGTTTCAGCAGACAGCAGAGTGACTCAAGGCAGAGACGGAGCAATGTCACCGTCAGTTTCAGCAGACAGCAGAGTGACTCCAGGCAGAGACGGAGCAATGTCACTGTCAGTTTCAGCAGACAGCAGAGTGACTCCAGGCAGAGACGGAACAATGTCAGTTTCAGCAGACAGCAGACAGCAGAGTGACTCCAGGCAGAGACGGAGCAATGTCACTGTCAGTTTCAGCAGACAGCAGAGTGACTCCAGGCAGAGACGGAGCAATGTCACTGTCAGTTTCAGCAGACAAAACAGAGTGACTCCAGGCAGAGACGGAACAATGTCAGTTTCAGCAGACAGCAGACAGCAGAGTGACTCCAGGCAGAGACAGAGCAATGTCACTTTCACCAGACAGCAGACAGCAGAGTGACTCCAGGCAGAGACGGAGCAATGTCACTTTCAGCAGACAGCAGACAGCAGAGTGACTCCAGGCAGAGACGGAACAATGTCAGTTTCAGCAGACAGCAGAGTGACTCCAGGCAGAGACGGAGCAATGACACTGTCAGTTTCAGCAGACAGCAGAGTGACTCCAGGCAGAGACGGAACAATGTCAGTTTCAGCAGACAGCAGAGTGACTCCAGGCAGAGACGGAACAATGTCAGTTTCAGCAGACAGCAGAGTGACTCCAGCCAGAGACGGAACAATGTCAGTTTCAGCAGACAGCAGAGTGACTCCAGCCAGAGACGGAGCTTGGTTTCACCCTGAAAGATGAGCAATGAATGTACTGTACTATAATCCTCACATTTGCTTAGGTTGGCAAACCTCAGGCCTCTAAACTCTCTCCAGCAGCGCTCAGCAGCAACCCTTTTCTGTTCGCAAGATGAGAGAGAGGAGCACGCTTCTCAGATGTATTGCCAACAACAACTACAACCCCCTAGCAGCATCTCACCCTATAAACACCATCACTCACACACTTGCTGCAATACCCAAGCTACCTCTCAAATGGCACCCTATTTGTGCCCAAAGGGCTCTGGTCAAAATTAGTACACTATGTTGGAGTAGGATGCCATTTGGGATGCAGACACTTCCTACAAAACCCAGTTTACCTGCTAACTCATGCATTGTGGCATGATCCAACGTTCCACTGCACTTGTCAAGGTCTAATGCTTCCTTCACAACCAATGTTCTCTTTCTCTGTGAAGTATTGTGACACCTATAGTTTATAAGCAGAGCGGTTCTGACAGAGCCTTAAAGTCTCTCCAGATCTCTACATATGGCTCTGTGTATGTGTAAGTCTGTGATCATGCTGTTCCCATGTTCTTTTCTGCTGTGACGCAATGTGACACTTTCACTCTGAATTATTGTGACATCACATGTATAGTATTGGACAAAGCCATATATCTTTGTAGAATACACCTCTGGTATTGCTGGGTATTGGGTGACTGACACCCGTGTCACTAAGGGATTTTTGATATGCTAATACATGTTGTGGAGAAATAAGGCCTTTTAATATGATATGCTAATTAATACATGCTGTGGACCTGTGGGTTTCATTTCCCTATAGGTCTCGATGATTCATTTGACCAAGATAGGTTGGTGTTGGTTGCTTCAAACAAGCTGTGTTGCAATCTTCCGGTGTAATTACTCAGGATATGAGCAGGGGCCTAGGAGAAGAGATGACTTATTTATTGCTACGCTTCTGAGAGTAGCTTGTCATTCATTAGACTGGGATCCATCATTGTGGCTCTCTGCGGCAGTTAATCTTATATTGTACACACCCACACATGAGCACACACACACACACACACACACACACACACACACACACACACACACACACACACACACACACACACACACACACACACACACACACACACACACACACACACACACACACACACACACACACACACACACACACACACACACACACACACACACACACACACACACACACACACACACTTAAATGCATAGGCCCACTAATCTGCTGTGTTGTTCAGCTGTGTTGTTGTTCACCAATTAAGAAAGACGATTGTCAATTAGATCATTACTTAACAAAAACTGTTGTTTTTTGAGGGATTTTTTGTTGTCAATTACTATACATCATTAATATACAATTACTATACATCATGAATATACAATTACTATACATCATTAATATACAATTACTATACATCATTAATATACAACTACTATACATCATTAATATACAATTACTATACATCATTAATATACAATTACTATACATCATTAATATACAATTACTATGCATCATTAATATACAATTACGATACATCATTAATATACAATTACGATACATCATTAATATACAATTACGATACATCATTAATATACAATTACGATATATCATTAATATACAATTACTATGCATCATTAATATTCAATTACTATTAACAAACATATTTTTACATTTTAGACACTAACTATATGGTTCAGAAGGATGTGAATTAACCAATGATGTAGCCTACAGTAAACATGAATATGTATGTGTTTATCTATGGAATGTTCTCCCCTCAAAACCTTTTTAGATTTTGTACTCCAAAAGTGCATGAAATGCTCATTAGGAATATCCTGAAGCCGAGGAGGAACAACCTTTAAAAGGAGAATTTATTGGTTCATTACCACTTCAAAACTGGGGAATGTGGTGTCTCTTTGAAAGGTGACTCTTAGTCAGACTTCCATGGCTTTAATCATTGTCATATAAAAATTATAATATATTGTAAAACATATATCTATTTATCTTTCATTTATTTAATGGCAGAAAGTATCTGGTGTGTGTGTGTGTGTGTGTGTGTGTGTGTGTGTGTGTGTGTGTGTGTGTGTGTGTGTGTGTGTGTGTGTGTGTGTGTGTGTGTGTGTGTGTGTGTGTGTGTGTGTGTGTGTGTGTGTGTGTGTGTGTGTTGTCAGGACATCAGAGAGCAACATAGTGGTCTTTCAGGACAACAGAGAGCTAAATTGAGGTAACATAGTGGTCTGTCAGGATATCAGAGAGCAACATAGTGGTCTGTCAGGATATCAGAGAGCAACATAGTCAGGATATCAGAGAGCAACATAGTGGTCTGTCAGGATATCAGAAAATAGACCCATAAAATCAATAGAGCTCATCCAAATTTAGCTACAAAGCAACATTAGCTGTAAAGCAACATTGGCTGTAAAGAAACATTAGCTGTAAAGCAGCATTACCTGTAAAGCAACATTAGCTGTAAAGCAGCATTAGCTTTAAAGCAGCATTAGCTGTAAAGCAGCATTAGCTGTAAAGCAACATTAGCTGTAAATCAAAATGATCTGTTAAGCAACATTAGCTGTAAAGCAGCATTAGCTTTAAAGCAGCATTAGCTTTAAAGCAGCATTAGCTGTAAAGCAGCATTAGCTGTAAAGCAACATTAGCTGTAAATCAAAATGATCTGTTAAGCAACATTAGCTGTAAAGCAGCATTAGCTTTAAAGCAGCTTTAGCTGTAAAGCAGCATTAGCTGTAAAGCAACATTAGCTGTAAATCAAAATGATCTGTTAAGCAACATTAGCTGTAAAGCAACATTAGCTGTAAAGCAACATTAGCTGTAAATCAAAATGATCTGTTAAGCAACATTAGCTGTAAAGCAGCATTAGCTGTAAAGCAACATTAGCTGTAAATCAAAATGATCTGTTAAGCAACATTAGCTGTAAAGCAACATTAGCTGTAAAGCAACATTAGCTGTAAATCAAAATGATCTGTTAAGCAACATTAGCTGTAAAGCAGCATTAGCTGTAAAGCAACATTAGCTGTAAAGCAACATTAGCTGTAAAGCAACATTAGCTGTAAAGCAGCATTAGCTGTAAAGCAACATTAGCTGTAAAGCAACATTAGCTGTAAAGCAACATTAGCTGTAAAGCAACTTTAGCTGTAAATCAGCATTAGCTGTGAAGCAACATTAGCTGTAAAGCAACATTAGCTGTAAAGCAACATTAGCTGTAAAGCAACATTAGCTGTAAAGCAACATTAGCTGTAAAGCAAGATTAGCTGTAAAGCAACATTAGCTGTAAAGCAACATTAGCTGTAAAGCAACATTAGCTGTAAAGCAGCATTAGCTGTAAAGCAAGATTAGCTGTAAAGCAACATTAGCTGTAAAGCAGCATTAGCTGTAAAGCAAGATTAGCTGTAAAGCAACATTAGCTGTAAAGCAACATTAGCTGTAAAGCAACATTAGCTGTAAAGCAGCATTAGCTGTAAAGCAGCATTAGCTGTAAAGCAAGATTAGCTGTAAAGCAACATTAGCTGTAAAGCAGCATTAGCTGTAAAGCAAGATTAGCTGTAAAGCAACATTAGCTGTAAAGCAACATTAGCTGTAAAGCAAGATTAGCTGTAAAGCAACATTAGCTGTAAAGCAACATTAGCTGTAAAGCAGCATTAGCTGTAAAGCAGCATTAGCTGTAAAGCAGCATTAGCTGTAAAGCAAGATTAGCTGTAAAGCAGCATTAGCTGTAAAGCAAGATTAGCTGTAAAGCAACATTAGCTGTAAAGCAACATTAGCTCTAAAGCAACATTAGCTGTAAAGCAACATTAGCTGTAAAGCAACATTAGCTGTAAAGCAACATTATCTGTAAAGCAACATTAGCTGTAAAGCAGCGGTGTCAATGTTAAAGAGAAGTGATCGGAGGGAGCGGCTTAGCAGCACTAGTAGGATGTGTCCCAAATGGCACCATATTCCCTATATAGTGCACTACTTTTGACCCTGGTTCCTATAAAGGGAATAGGGTGCCTTTGGGACAAAGCCGTAATGCAGGTTAACAGCACTAGTAATGATCGGTTAGGAGCAAAGAGAAGCTTTTATGAGGAAAAGAGTTAGCCATGAGTGAGGGTCAACAGTTGTATTCAATATTACATCGCCCTAGGGAGAGCTCGCCAGTTGAATAATCCTAGGACTGTATTCATAAACTGTCTCAGACATGCTTTATGAATATGGGCCCTGGTCTTCTGTGCATGGATGGACATGAGATAGTCTCTAATAGAGTATATAAGACATATAAAATAAATGCTCATTAGTGATGCGGGATAGGAGATGGGAGTGTGAGCAGGTGGGTCTGGGCAGGTGTGATGTCGTTGATGTTTGTGTGCTTTTGTATGCTGTCGCTTGTATTTGTATGTTTTGTATTTTTTGAAAAAACTACAAATAAGAATTGCTCATTGCTCACAAACACACCAGAGCACAGAATACAGAATGAACCAACAGGCTGGAGGTGCAGGTTAGCAGCAAGGCCCATATTGTGTTTTGTTATAAACCCCTCAAGGTTCCAGTGGTTTAAAGGATTTAAAGTAAAGGTTCACCCATTTTGAATATTATATTGTTTTGTGCATCTCTGAGCGATGACCTATCGTTTCCCTGGTTCATTTCATGTTTTTATGTGTATCTGAGTTATTGGCGTTCAAGCAGGCAGAATTCGACCAGTATGACATAGCACTGTGATAAAGTCGCACTCGTTAATATCAGATTTCATGTCCGATTTCAATACTGGCCGATGTCATAACTCGGGAGGATCTTCTCTCGAATGAACCATTGATCATATTTTTGCAATATTCCTACCTCAACAAATGTGCAATTTACCGGAGGGTCTAGCATATTTTCCCAATGTGTCTGCATCTTTAGTCCAGGGTGCATTGCATGATCCCGTTGCCAGAGATATTATAGAAATGAGTTAGGAATCAAATGAATGGAATAACGTATAACGCCCCATGTTGCAGAGTGTCGACCAATCGCGGTCAAGTTGTCATCCTGTATCACGCGGTTGCTAAGCTAATCATCACGTAATCCCTTCTCAATGTATAACGCCAAAATGAAACATTTGTTCACAAACAATATTGTCCTCACATATTAGTGTTATTTAACCTCTTGAAGCTAGGGGGCACTATTTTTATGTTTGGACCAGATTCTAGAATATGCATATAATTGACAGATTCGGATAGAAAACACTCTAAAGTTTCAAAAACTGTCAAAATATTGTCTGTGAGTATAACAGAACTGATATTGCAGGTGAAACCCTGAGGAAAATCCAATCAGGAAGTGCCTCTTATTTTGAAACCTCTGTGTTCCTATGCATGCCTATCCTCCATTTAAAGGGATATCAACCAGATTTCTTTTTCTATGGCTTCCCTAAGGTGTCAACAGTCTTTAGATATAGTTTTGGGCTTTTGGGGGGGAAAATGAGCGTGAAAGGTCACATTGTGTAAGTGGATAGGTGGAGGCTCTCAGAGTGAGTTTTTGCGCAACTGAGTAAAGCCGCCATTGTTCCTCCCGCTGTTATTGAAAAACCACACTCGGTTGATATATTGATATACTGTATTGATATATTTGTATGTGTCGAACTGCTTTGCTTTATCTTGGCCAGGTCGCAATTGTAAATGAGAACTTGTTCTCAACTTGCCTACCTGGTTAAATAAAGGTGAAATTATTTTAAAAAATATATATATTATCTAATATATATTTTAAAAACTACCTGAAGAATGATTATAAAAAATGTTTGACATGTTTCTGTGGACAGAGGGAGAGGAGTACGTATGCGTGGTGGAAGAAGTCTGAGAGGAAGATCAAGAGCTGTAGTCTCAGATTTCCAGCAAAACAACAGGTAAGGTGTGCATTCTGCAAGGGCATCTAACTGCTAACCAATACTTATTTTCCACCATAATTTGCAAATAAATTCATTAAAAATCCTACAATGTGATTTTCTTGATTTTTTTCTTCTCATTTAGTCTGTCATAATTGAAGTGTACCTATGATGAAAATTACAGGCCTCTATCGTCTTTTTAAGTGGGAGAACTTGCACAATTGGTGGCTGACAAGATACTTTTTTGACCCACTGTATTTCTAGAGTCCTGAAATAACATCAAGTCAGGATGAATAGGTTGTACACTGTCCCCTTTGAGAGGAAGTCTGAACGAGTCAAACAACTCAGGAACCAATATGTCCAGGTAAGATGACTATAAAATGCAGAACTGGTTTTGAACAAAACCAAACAGGGCAGAGGCACACAACGGCATGTTTTTAGGTATAATGTAAACTACCGTAAGAGCCTAACTCTTATGTTGCCTTGTGGATTTATTTTAGAGAGTCATGGAGATTGAAGCAAGGCAAACACCCCACATATTCATCTTTGTGAATGAGGCTGGTTTCAACTTGGCCAAAACACTGTGGCGAGGAAGGAATGTGATTGGAAAAAGAGCCACAGTGGATGTCCCGGGCCAGAGGGGTGACAACATTACAATGTGTGCTCCTCTGATGAATGGCTGTTACACAAACCGCTAATTGGGCAGTACAACACCGAGCGTCTCCTTTCATTCCTGGATGACCTCCATGGAAGGGTTGTGCCGTACAACACCGAGCGTCTCCTTTCATTCCTGGATGACCTCCATGGAAGGGTTGTGCCGTGCGTCTCCTTTCATTCCTGGATGACCTCCATGGAAGGGTTGTGCCGTACAACACCGGATGACCTCCATGGAAGGGTTGTGCCGTACAACACCGAGCGTCTCCTTTCATTCCTGGATGACCTCCATGGAAGGGCTGTGCCGTACAACACCGAGCCACCTCCATGGAAGGGTTGTGCCGTACAACACCGAGCGTCTCATTTCATTCCTGGATGACATCCATGGAAGGGTTGGGCCGTACAACACCGAGCGTCTCATTTCATTCCTGGATGACCTCCATGGAAGGGTTGGGCCGTACAACACCGAGCGTCTCCTTTCATTCCTGGATGACCTCCATGGAAGGGTTGGGCCGTACAACACCGAGCGTCTCATTTCATTCCTGGATGACCTCCATGGAAGGGTTGGGCCGTACAACACCGAGCGTCTCCTTTCATTCCTGGATGACCTCCATGGAAGGGTTGTGCCGTACAACACCGAGCGTCTCTTTTCATTCCTGGATGACCTCCATGGAAGGGTTGTGCCGTACAACACCGAGCGTCTCCTTTCATTCCTGGATGACCTCCATGGAAGGGTTGTGCCGTACAACACCGAGCGTCTCCTTTCATTCCTGGATGACCTCCATGGAAGGGTTGTGCCGTACAACACCGAGCGTCTCCTTTCATTCCTGGAGGACCTCCATGGAAGGGTTGTGCCGTACAACACCGAGCGTCTCATTTCATTCCTGGATGACCTCCATGGAAGGGTTGTGCCGTACAACACCGAGCGTCTCCTTTCATTCCTGGATGACCTCCATGGAAGGGTTGGGCCGTACAACACCGAGCGTCTCATTTCATTCCTGGATGACCTCCATGGAAGGGTTGGGCCGTACAACACCGAGCGTCTCATTTCATTCCTGGATGACCTCCATGGAAGGGTTGTGCCGTACAACACCGAGCGTCTCATTTCATTCCTGGATGGCCTCCATGGAAGGGTTGTGCCGTACAACACCGAGCGTCTCATTTCATTCCTGGATGACCTCCATGGAAGGGTTGTGCCGTACAACACCGAGCGTCTCCTTTCATTCCTGGATGACCTCCATGGAAGGGTTGTGCCGTACAACACCGAGCGTCTCATTTCATTCCTGGATGACCTCCATGGAAGGGTTGTGCCGTACAACACCGAGCGTCTCCTTTCATTCCTGGATGACCTCCATGGAAGGGTTGTGCCGTACAACACCGAGCGTCTCCTTTCATTCCTGGATGACCTCCATGGAAGGGTTGTGCTCACTTTCATTCCTGGATGACCTCCATGGAAGGGTTGTGCCGTACAACACCGAGCGTCTCCTTTCATTCCTGGATGACCTCCATGGAAGGGTTGTGCCGTACAACACCGAGCGTCTCCTTTCATTCCTGGAGGACCTCCATGGAAGGGTTGTGCCGTACAACACCGAGCGTCTCATTTCATTCCTGGATGACCTCCATGGAAGGGTTGTGCCGTACAACACCGAGCGTCTCCTTTCATTCCTGGATGATCTCCATGGAAGGGTTGGGCCGTACAACACCGAGCGTCTCATTTAATTCCTGGATGACCTCCATGGAAGGGTGACAACACCGAGCGTCTCATTTCATTCCTGGATGATGGAAGGGTTGTGCCGTACGTCTCATTTCATTCCTGGATGACCTCCATGGAAGGGTTGTGCCGTACAACACCGAGCGTCTCCTTTCATTCCTGGATGACCTCCATGGAAGGGTTGTGCCGTACAACACCGAGCGTCTCCTTTCATTCCTGGATGACCTCCATGGAAGGGTTGTGCCGTACAACACCGAGTGTCTCCTTTCATTCCTGGATGACCTCCATGGAAGGGTTGGGCCGTACAACACCGAGCGTCTCATTTCATTCCTGGATGTCCTCCATGGAAGGGTTGTGCCGTACAACACCGAGCGTCTCATTTAATTCCTGGATGACCTCCATGGAAGGGTTGTGCCGTACAACACCGAGCGTCTCCTTTCATTCCTGGATGACCTCCATGGAAGGGTTGTGCCGTACAACACCGAGCGTCTCCTTTCATTCCTGGATGACCTCCATGGAAGGGTTGTGCCGTACAACACCGAGCGTCTCCTTTCATTCCTGGATGACCTCCATGGAAGGGTTGTGCCGTACAACACCGGCGTCTCATTTCATTCCTGGATGACCTCCATGGAAGGGTTGTGCCGTACAACACCGAGCGTCTCCTTTCATTCCTGGATGACCTCCATGGAAGGGCTGTGCCGTGAGCGTCTCATTTCATTCCTGGATGACCTCCATGGAAGGGTTGTGCCGTACAACACCGAGCGTCTCATTTCATTCCTGGATGACATCCATGGAAGGGTGGGCCGTACAACACCGAGCGTCTCATTTCATTCCTGGATGACCTCCATGGAAGGGTTGGGCCGTACAACACCGAGCGTCTCCTTTCATTCCTGGATGACCTCCATGGAAGGGTTGGGCCGTACAACACCGAGCGTCTCATTTCATTCCTGGATGACCTCCATGGAAGGGTCTCACCGAGCGTCTCCTTTCATTCCTGGATGACCTCCATGGAAGGGTTGTGCCGTACAACACCGAGCGTCTCTTTTCATTCCTGGATGACCTCCATGGAAGGGTTGTGCCGTCAACACCGAGCGTCTCCTTTCATTCCTGGATGACCTCCATGGAAGGGTTGTGCCGTACAACACCGAGCGTCTCCTTTCATTCCTGGATGACCTCCATGGAAGGGTTGTGCCGTGGAGGACCTCCATGGAAGGGTTGTGCCGTACAACACCGAGCGTCTCATTTCATTCCTGGATGACCTCCATGGAAGGGTTGTGCCGTACAACACCGAGCGTCTCCTTTCATTCCTGGATGACCTCCATGGAAGGGTTGGGCCGTACAACACCGAGCGTCTCATTTCATTCCTGGATGACCTCCATGGAAGGGTTGGGCCGTACAACACCGAGCGTCTCATTTCATTCCTGGATGACCTCCATGGAAGGGTTGTGCCGTACAACACCGAGCGTCTCATTTCATTCCTGGATGGCCTCCATGGAAGGGTTGTGCCGTCAACACCGAGCGTCTCATTTCATTCCTGGATGACCTCCATGGAAGGGTTGTGCCGTACAACACCGAGCGTCTCCTTTCATTCCTGGATGACCTCCATGGAAGGGTTGTGCCGTCACCGAGCGTCTCATTTCATTCCTGGATGACCTCCATGGAAGGGTTGTGCCGTACAACACCGAGCGTCTCCTTTCATTCCTGGATGACCTCCATGGAAGGGTTGTGCCGTACAACACCGAGCGTCTCCTTTCATTCCTGGATGACCTCCATGGAAGGGTTGTGCCGTACAACACCGAGCGTCTCCTTTCATTCCTGGATGACCTCCATGGAAGGGTTGTGCCGTACAACACCGAGCGTCTCCTTTCATTCCTGGATGACCTCCATGGAAGGGTTGTGCCGTACAACACCGAGCGTCTCCTTTCATTCCTGGAGGACCTCCATGGAAGGGTTGTGCCGTACAACACCGAGCGTCTCATTTCATTCCTGGATGACCTCCATGGAAGGGTTGTGCCGTACAACACCGAGCGTCTCCTTTCATTCCTGGATGATCTCCATGGAAGGGTTGGGCCGTTCTCATTTAATTCCTGGATGACCTCCATGGAAGGGTTGTGCCGTACAACACCGACGTCTCATTTCATTCCTGGATGGCCTCCATGGAAGGGTTGTGCCGTCAACACCGAGCGTCTCATTTCATTCCTGGATGACCTCCATGGAAGGGTTGTGCCGTACAACACCGAGCGTCTCCTTTCATTCCTGGATGACCTCCATGGAAGGGTTGTGCCGTACAACACCGAGCGTCTCCTTTCATTCCTGGATGACCTCCATGGAAGGGTTGTGCCGTCAACACCGAGTGTCTCCTTTCATTCCTGGATGACCTCCATGGAAGGGTTGGGCCGTACAACACCGAGCGTCTCATTTCATTCCTGGATGTCCTCCATGGAAGGGTTGTGCCGTACAACACCGAGCGTCTCATTTAATTCCTGGATGACCTCCATGGAAGGGTTGTGCCGTACAACACCGAGCGTCTCCTTTCATTCCTGGATGACCTCCATGGAAGGGTTGTGCCGTACAACACCGAGCGTCTCATTTCATTCCTGGATGACCTCCATGGAAGGGTTGTGCCGTACAACACCGAGCGTCTCCTTTCATTCCTGGATGACCTCCATGGAAGGGTTGGGCCGTACAACACCGAGCGTCTCATTTCATTCCTGGATGACCTCCATGGAAGGGTTGTGCCGTACAACACCGAGCGTCTCATTTCATTCCTGGATGACCTCCATGGAAGGGTTGTGCCGTACAACACCGAGCGTCTCATTTCATTCCTGGATGGCCTCCATGGAAGGGTTGTGCCGTACAACACCGAGCGTCTCTTTTCATTCCTGGATGACCTCCATGGAAGGGTTGTGCCGTACAACACCGAGCGTCTCATTTCATTCCTGGATGACCTCCATGGAAGGGTTGTGCCGTACAACACCGAGCGTCTCCTTTCATTCCTGGATGACCTCCATGGAAGGGTTGGGCCGTACAACACCGAGGGTCTCATTTCGTTCCTGGATGACCTCCATGGAAGGGTTGGGCTCAACACCGAGCGTCTTCATTCCTGGATGACCTCCATGGAAGGGTTGTGCCGTACAACACCGAGCGTCTCATTTCATTCCTGGATGACCTCCATGGAAGGGTTGTGCCGTACAACACCGAGCGTCTCCTTTCATTCCTGGATGACCTCCATGGAAGGGTTGTGCCAGGTGAGGAAAGGGTCACAGTGAGGTGAAATCAGCCAACGGTTGTAATTGTATGTGGCATTTCACCCCACCCATGCAGTCACAGAGTGGTTTACAGCCCATCCCAGGATGGTGTCACGTTTCCCATACAGTCACAGAGTGGTTTGCAGCCCATCCCAGGATGGTGTCACGTTTCCCATGCAGTCACAGACTGGTTTGCAGCCCATCCCAGGATGGTGTCACCCCTCCCATGCAGTCACAGAGTGGTTTACAGCCCATCCCAGGATGGTGTCACGTTTCCCATGCAGTCACAGAGCGGTTTACAGCCCATCCCAGGATGGTGTCACGTTTCCCATGCAGTCACAGAGTGGTTTACAGCCCATCCCAGGATGGTGTCACCCCTCCCATGCAGTCACAGAGTGGTTTGCAGCCCATCCCAGGATGGTGTCAGCCCTCCCATACAGTCACAGAGTGGTTTGCAGCCCATCCCAGGATGGTGTCACCCCTCCCATGCAGTCACAGAGTGGTTTGCAGCCCATCCCAGGATGGTGTCACCCCTCCCATGCAGTCACAGAGTGGTTTGCAGCCCATCCCAGGATGGTGTCACTTTTCTTCCCACCTTACTCTCCATTCCTCATCCCCATAGAGGAATTATTTTCCTCATGGAGGTGGAAGGTTTATGACCACCATCCACATGATCAAATGTCCCTCCTGGATGCAATGAATGCTGGATGCCTGGACATATCTGCAGAATATTGCCAGGGATGGACCAGGCATTCCAAAAGATAATTTCCTAGGTGTATTGCCCAAGATGACATAAGATGTGATGTGGATGAGAATCTGTGGCCAAATGCAGAAGACAGGGTTGACTAGCATTACTACTGTATCGGTAGATGGTGTAAATACAAATTCTTGTATTTTGGAATCAGTCAATGCCAAAAAATGACATAAAACATATTGAAGCATATTGCATTATGTCTGATTCATTCCTGAAACATACACTGCAGTGAATTCTAAACAGTTGAGAGGTGTCATTCTTGTTTTGTAAAGACATTTTACAAAATAAAACATTGTGTAATGCAACCTGTTGTTAGTGTTTTTTAGGTCATTGATTTATGAGTGACAAAGTATGCTTGTTGGGTGACAACCTTTGCTTGTGTTATGGAAGAATGAGTTGATTTGAGACATGTATGAAGTGTTTGGTAGTTGTAGTGCATTTTGGATGTGAAATTAACTGCTGTACCAAGCTGAACTTTGGTTAGGAAAACTGTGTGAAGAGTTTTGAAAAAGTGAGTATTGAGCAATGGGTCCTGGCGAATGTAAAATATTTTATTATATTGTATTATATTTTTTCTTTATGTTATATTCTCCGACATTAATTTCACGTTCCCACACACTTCAAAGTGCTTCCTTTCAAATGGTATGAAGAAGATGCATATCATTGCTTCAGGGTCTGAGCTACAGGCAGTTAGATTTGGGTATGTCATTTTAGGAAAATTGATTTTAAAAAAGGGTCCGATCCTCATGAAAGTACTACCTAAGCAGTTTATTTGTCTGTACTTTACTTTACAATTTATATTTTGGACAACTTTTACTTCACTACATTTTTCAAGAAAATAATGTACTTTTTAAAAATTCCAGACATTTTACCTGACAATCAAAAGTACGCGTTACATTTTGAATGCTTAGCAGGACAGGAAATCAAGAGACCATCCCTGGCCATCCCTACTGCCTCTGATCTGGTGGACTCACTAAACACACACGATTCATTTGAAAATGATGTCTAAGTGTTGGACACTGTCCCTGGCTATCCATAAATTATATTTAAGCAATTACATTATTAAGTATATTTAAGCAATTACATTTACTTTCGATACTTAAGTATATTTAAAACCAACTACTTTTAAACTTACTCAAGTAGTACTTTACTGGGTGACTTTCACTTTTATGAACGTTTGTTTACTTTTACTCAAGTATGACAATTGAATACTTTTTCCTCCACTGCAAGGTTCTATGTTGTTATCACTTCTGATTCAGGAAAGGGATATTCACAATTGCTGCGTCTCTGTGACTGTGGCCTCCTTATTGAGCACAACACAGCAAGGAACACACAGTATTGTTGGTTCTGTATAAATAGCAGTGTTTTGTCAGCATGCAGTACTAGAACACAATGTTATATACTATAAGCAGTGGACATGCCAAGCAGATTTGTTTCTTTCATGTAAGCTCTTATAAACTCCATCCATCTCTTTCTTTCCCCCTTATTCATATTTTTCTTTCCTCCATCCATCTCTTTCTTCTCTTCCACAACTTCTCGCCCCTGTAGATACCGAGAAGTAACAACGGGTTGAAGAGCGTTGACCCTCAGAGACACAGAACCACAGCGAGCCTTTATTTGTTTAGTGCCTTTCTATACTCCTATCACATCCCTTTTTATACACCTATCACATCCCTTTCTATACTCCTATCACATCCCTTTCTATACACCTATCAGATCCCTTTCTATACTCCTATCACATCCCTTTCTATGCACCTATCACATCCCTTTCTATGCACCTATCACATCCCTTTCTATACTCCTATCACATCCCTTTCTATACTCCTATCACATCCCTTTCTATACACCTATCACATCCCTTTCTATACTCCTATCACATCCCTTTCTATACACCTATCACATCCCTTTCTATACACCTATCAGATCCCTTTCTATACTCCTATCACATCCCTTTCTATGCACCTATCACATCCCTTTCTATGCACCTATCACATCCCTTTCTATACTCCTATCACATCCCTTTCTATACTCCTATCACATCCCTTTCTATACTCCTATCACATCCCTTTCTATGCACCTATCACATCCCTTTCTATGCACCTATCACATCCCTTTCTATACTCCTATCACATCCCTTTCTATACTCCTATCACATCCCTTTCTATGCACCTATCACATCCCTTTCTATACTCCTATCACATCCCTTTCTATACTCCTATCACATCCCTTTCTATACTCCTATCACATCCCTTTCTATACTCCTATCACATCCCTTTCTATACTCCTATCACATCCCTTTCTATACACCTATTCCCTTTCTATACTCCTATCACATCCCTTTCTACATCCTACACATCCCTTTCTATGCACCTATCACATCCCTTTCTATATCACATCCCTTTCTATCATCATCCCTTTCTATGCACCTATCACATCCCTTTCTATACTCCTATCACCCCTTTCTATGCTCCTATCACATCCCTTTCTATGCCCTTTCCCTTTCTATACACCTATCACATCCCTTTCTCTCCTATCACATCCTTTCTATCACCTATCCCTTTCTATCATCCCTTTCTATACTCCTATCACATCCCTTTCTATACACCTATCACATCCCTTTCTATACTCCTATCACATCCCTTTCTATGCACCTATCACATCCCTTTCTATGCACCTATCACATCCCTTTCTATACTCCTATCACATCCCTTTCTATACTCCTATCACATCCCTTTCTATACACCTATCACATCCCTTTCTATACTCCTATCACATCCCTTTCTATACTCCTATCACATCCCTTTCTATCCTATCTCCCTTTCTATACTCCTATCACATCCCTTTCTATACTCCTATCACATCCCTTTCTATACACCTATCACATCCCTTTCTATACACCTATCACATCCCTTTCTATACACCTATCACATCCCTTTCTATGCACCTATCACATCCCTTTCTATGCTATCACATCCCTTTCTATACTCTATCACATCCCTTTCTATACTCCTATCACATCCCTTTCTATACTCCTATCACATCCCCCTTTCTATGCACCTATCACATCCCTTTCTATACCTATCACATCCCTTTCTATACTCCTATCACATCCCTTTCTATACACCTATCACATCCTATCACATCCCTTTCTATGCATCCTCCCTTTCTATCATCACATCCCTTTCTATACATACCTATCCATCCCTTTCTATACTCCTATCACATCCCTTTCTATACTCCTATCACATCCCTTTCTATACTCCTATCACATCCCTTTCTATACTCCTATCACATCCCTTTCTATCACATCCCTTTCTAATATCACATCCCTTTCTATACATCCATCCCTTTCTATACACCTATCACATCCCTTTCTATGCACCTATCACATCCCTTTCTATGCACCTATCACATCCCTTTCTATGCACCTATCATCCCTTTCTATACACCTATCACATCCCTTTCTATACTCCTATCACATCCCTTTCTATACTCCTATCACATCCCTTTCTATGCACCTATCACATCCCTTTCTATACTCCTATCACATCCCTTTCTATACTCCTATCACATCCCTTTCTATGCACCTATCACATCCCTTTCTATCATACATCACATCCCTTTCTATACTCCTATCACATCCCTTTCTATACTCCTATCACATCCCTTTCTATACACCTATCACATCCCTTTCTATACACCTATCACATCCCTTTCTATACTCCTATCACATCCCTTTCTATACACCTATCACATCCCTTTCTATACTCCTATCACATCCCTTTCTATACACCTATCACATCCCTTTCTATGCACCTATCACATCCCTTTCTATGCACCTATCACATCCCTTTCTATGCACCTATCACATCCCTTTCTATGCACCTATCACATCCCTTTCTATACTCCTATCACATCCCTTTCTATACTCCTATCACATCCCTTTCTATACTCCTATCACATCCCTTTCTATACTCCTATCACATCCCTTTCTATACTCCTATCACATCCCTTTCTATACTCCTATCACATCCCTTTCTATACTCCTATCACATCCCTTTCTATACACCTATCACATCCCTTTCTATACACCTATCACATCCCTTTCTATCACCTATCACATCCCTTTCTATACCTATCACATCCCTTTCTATACACCTATCACATCCCTTTCTATGCACCTATCACATCCCTTTCTATGCACCTATCACATCCCTTTCTATTATCACATCCCTTTCTATGCTATCACATCCCTTTCTATACTCCTATCACATCCCTTTCTATACAACTATCACATCCCTATACTCCTATCACATCCCTTTCTATACTCCTATCACATCCCTTTCTATACTCCTATCACATCCCTTTCTATACTCCTATC